>NC_086343.1:4156524-4192907 GCF_032445375.1 Bacillus rossius redtenbacheri
GGTGGTTGGCCGGTTCTTGCACTCTCTCGGCCTGGGCGGAACGTGACAGTGAGTCGTTCTTTACTCGCGCGTGCGGCCGGCGTTCATCGATTTCTTAAGACGTTATCACGTCAAAAAAAAAATGATGACAAAAGTGTTGGATATTTGTAGAGATGAAGCGTGACGGCAGTGCTGCAGGCGTGTTGTTTCAGCCGATAGACGAGCGCACGGACATCATGTACATGGTGGCGGCCGGCGGGGCGGGCGGGCTGGTGCAGAGCCGGGACTTCGTGAACCTGCGGCACTGGAGCCTGCGAGGGGACTGCTACGTGGCGGCCGCCGTGTCCGTCACGCACCCCGATGCCCCCTCGGGCGACAAGCACATCAGGTACGCCTACCTCCGTTCGCCTTCGCCGGTTCAGATGCAAGCTTGCAGGATTACGTGAGATCATTCACGTACGTGTATCATACCACGATGAAAATGTCTATAAGAATAAGTTTAGGCTTCAGAGATTGTGAGGGGGGAAAAAATTTTCCTTCGCGCGCCCCCCCCCCCCCCCCCCCCCCCCCCCCCCCCCCCCCCACTCAAAGCTCTCTCAAAGTAGTAGTGGCATTCCTGCATCACCAGTAAGTAATTTGTTTATTTATTTATTTATTTATTTACTACAGTTGTGACATGCACACCAACACCTCATAAAGAGGGTACTAGGGTGTGCACAGTGATATAAAAAAGAAACGAAAACAATGAAAAAAACCATATCACAATAAAAGATACTAGGGATGTGCGAATCCTTGATTTTCAGTTCGGTTTGAATCCGATTCGAATCCCTGCCAAATATTAAAGCACAGAATAATTAAAAATAATGTGTAACTATTGAGTATTTTTGAGCTGTATTAAATTAATTTATAACTTTTGTGAATATTTGTAATACTGTTCAAATCCATGTACGTAGAACGATTCCGGGTACGGGTAATGGTGGATTTGAACCGTACCCGAAAATATTGGGACCTTGCACATCCTTGTAAACAAAAACAAAATGCAAAGGACACAGTAAACATGTACGTTGATGCATGACGTGGGGCGGGCGGCTGGTGCGTGTGCGCGCAGGGGCGAGAACGGGGCCAGCTGCTGGGTGATCCGGCCGGCGGCAGGTGGCGGCGGGGGCCAGTCCGAGGTGCAGTGGCTGCTCAACACGAACCTGCACGGCTGGATCCCGCAGTCCGTGGTGGACACGGGCCTCGTGGCCGCGATGCTGGACTACACCGCGCACCTCTGCAAGCACGTCGCGCGGATGGCGGGCGAGACGTCCTGACGCCTGCCGCACTCCGTCTAGTCGGCTCGTGATACGGCCACCGCCAGCCTCCGTTACCGGACATTGATTGTATTGTAGACATACGTAGTGAGTCTGGATTCAACAAACTTCGGCTGCAGGCTCATAATGAGAAAATTAGTTGAAAACGTACCTGAATTATGCTTTAAAGTGCTTCCCAAGGTTGAAGTTGGAGCTGAAACAAAAAATTTTAATTTAAAAAAATTAAGTATTTAAGATGGAACATTGAGCGTCTGGATTATGTTTAACTGAATGAAGTTCTACGACCACTGCGAATTTTGTCACAGTCACGAAATTATTTTGTTAAAAAAAAATGGTAAACTTTCATTATTCGCATAATTTTGTGATGGTTGTAGAACTTCATTCAGTTAAACATAATCCAGATGCTCAGCGTTGTTCAACTTCAGCTCAGCCTTGGGAACCGCTGCTTTAGAGCATAAGATGTATATGTTTTAAACTTTTTTTTTTTTTTGTAATGAGCCTGCAGCCGAAGCTTGTTGATCGTATTCACTCGTCCTGTATATTGGAAACGCCTTTTTATTCGTCTTGAATTTTAATCATGTTTCCGTAGGGTAAACAGAGGTGTCCAATAGGACCAGTGGGCCAAATAAGGCCCTGCGGTGTTATTTCTACGGCCAGCACATCCGATGGTTTTTTTAAAAGAAAGCCTTGACAAGTTCATTTTTAATTTGATCAGCTCAGTGATGCAAGTTGCACATGAACAGTTAATCCTATTCTTCCATCGCTTCTTAATTTGTTTACATGGATATGCAGCAGTGGAGAGAAGTTTCTCTTTCAACAAAGATGTTTTGGTTGAAAATCTTCAAGAGAAATCTCTTGTAGCTCAAAGATTGGTTCATGACCATATCTTTTCACTTCCAGGTATTTTAACTTTAGACTAATATGTTTTGGACATGAGAGCTCTTACAACTCTGATTGTGTAATATTGCAGTACCATTAATATATTGTACTCAACTATTTTGTGTATTGGTTTATTTGTTTTTTCGTAAGGTGTTCCTTTTCTCTTATCAAATAACAAAAAAAAATTATTTTGGAATTTCGCAATGCCTCCGCAAGAAGAAAGGAAGAACTAAGAATGAGAAAGAACGAACAAACAGTATGAGGTTTTAAATGCAAGAAAAAGAGCAACACACAAAATCAAGTTTCTTGAAAAGAAAAGGGAAAAATTGCTTAGAGAAAAAAGGAGAATCATTAGAAATAGAGTTGGACGTGAAAAAACTTAAGTAAAGTGTTTGAACTGTTTTTTTTTTTTTTTGTGCCACTAATTATACTAATGTAAATTATTTAAGATATATAAAACCTTAAAAAAAATTTTGTGTACCCTATTAAAAACATTTAATGTATAATGCTTAAAATTTCAGGCCGTAAGGAATTTTTTGAAGGGCCCCAAAAGTCACTGATTTTTGCTGTTGGAACCTGGTAGGCACCCTGTAAAAGTAAACATTTATAGCAGAACAACAGATAATGGCGTTAACAATTCTGTACTAATAAATGCTACTTGTCACAAAGATTAATTTTTTTTTTTTAATTTGGTAGTTTGGTAAGGTTCATAATTTTATAACCTTCTCTTTTAGCTTTTTTTTATTAAAAATAATAAAACTTTTGTTAATTATTCCCATGGTTATGATAGGTTGCACAGTCACTGGCTGTCAAGTTATTAAAATTCTGTTGCTTCCTCCACGGCTGATGCAGATAAGGTTGAAATTTCCCTCGACTGATTTTCTGGCTGATGTCACCAATGGGAACATTGTGAATGCTTTAAACATCCCTCAGTTTGATTGTATTGGACAGTCGTGGTGTATAACAATGCAAAAAAAAATTGCTTGAGTGTTGACAAGTAACTTGTTGTACCTGTTGTCTATCTACTATTTTGCTTCAGGAGAAAGGTATTTGATTACTCACTGAACATTCCAAAAATTACATGTACATGTCTTTCATTTCAATATCTTTTCTATCTGTTTCAATGAAGTATATATTGTCATGTAGTGCAGGTATTGTGGGTATCTGATGCTACCCTGAAAAAGTGATACATTCTGAAGATTATGATGTTTTAAGGTTATGTGTTATTGATGTGTATCTTACCTCACTTTCAAGTCACTGAGATTTTTAACTGAACCTGTGGTTAGTGAATAAATTATGAATTACTGTAATATCAATGAAAAATCTGTAAATGTGCTGAAAATGTAATTTTCCAACTTGTATTGCATTTACACGTTTTTCCCCTAATTTTTTCTCTGATTTTGCGAGTGTTAATTATGTGTTTAATAATTGACAACTTCAGCTGTATACTGTTAAGTTTTTTTTTTTCTATTTAAATAATTTTTATAAGCATATATTTTGTTCAGTGAAACTGGATTTTGGATCATCCAATGTTTCCTGTAATTATCTGTGCTTGGGATCTTATCTTTCTTTGGGGTTGATGTCTGAAGATGAATTGAATGTGTTATTTTAAAATGTATATTTGTGGCCAGTTATTAGTGATAGATTTTTTTTATTTCATGTTTTTGCTCTAGTATGTGACTTAAACATGATGTGTAAGATAATTGTAATAAGATGTTTTGCATTTTTACCACTTTTTTTATTTTAAATATTTTACTGTATATTTTGCAGATATTTTAAATATTTACAATTTTAGTGTATTTGCTGCTAACCATACATGTCATGTACGTTGCTTCCTTATACAGCTTCATTATTATGTTATCTTCCTTATGCATCTTCACTATTACTTTATCTCTCTTTGATTGGTTTATCAGTATGAGTATGACAATGAATATAATCATTAATGTATTATTGTTACTTTGGAATTTTATATTTTAAGTGTCTTTTAATGTCACAGATATTTTTATGCCTTCATATAAAGAAGTAATGTTCATTAATAGCTGAAAGAGTTGGTATGTTTTTAAGTTGTATGTGTTTATTTTCGAAAAGGCACCTGTAATTCTTTTTGTCTGAGCAGGCAGTAGGCTGTTTTGCAGTGGCGTTCGCTAGCATTTTGTTGTCTGTCTTGAGTACTAGGTGCATCATGGGTTTATTTGCAAATTTAAATATACTTGGTAGTGGTGCAGCTGAATCTATATTTCCGTTCTCGCTGGTGAGAGGGTACGAACTGCACTGAATGTGTAAGAATGTGGAATTTATATCCTGTTTTAAGTTTTAATCTGCTGTGTTCCAAGAAGTAATGATATCTATGGTATAAGGGTAGCAAATATCTTGACTGCGTGCAAGCAGAAAATGGAATAAAATCGCAAATCCAGAGGGTTGAAGGGAACAGACAATCCAGACAATACTACCTGAATAATGTTCGGAGATTATGATGTCTTTAAATTAATTCAGTCATAGTTTATACTGTTTTAATTTCTAAACCTTGTAAATATTTTTAAAAAAATTATTTTGGCACATTTTTAATTAATTTCAGTAGTAAAAATGTGAAAAACAGTTTTGAAAAATTTACATCCGATGCAACCTCTTAGCCTTCATTTTTTTCCTCTGGGAATTTTTTTGTTTCAGGTATGTATGCATCTTGCAATTGTAAGCTGTTAATTTAAAGCGGGTCAGGTCATTCAAATATGTTTTACGATATTTTCCCATGATGCTGTGAACTGTTTTTGCTGTTGAAGTTTGTAACTTGCCTCTTCCTGTGATCTCATTCTGTTTTATATTTGGTACAGTGATGTAGTCGTTAGAACAGACTTGCTAGTAATTAAATACAGTCAAACCTCTCTATCAAACTCGCATGTATCGATTGTCCGTGTTTATCGTATGCTTTCTACGGTCCCGGCAAAATTGCCATACAACTAAGGTTAAAAAAGTCCGCTTGTACCGATGTTCGAATTATCGTTTTGTCCGCATTGATCGTACAAAATATGTGGTCCCGTCACTATAAATTATAATAGATGATCGTTTAACCATAAAGATTTTGCAGAAATAACCATTTCTTAGAAAGAAACCGTCATAAAAACGGTAACGATAGTATACAGTAGTAAAAATCACCTTAAATCTGCAGCCAAGTAATGGAGCACGTAAATATGAAGAAAAGACAAATGAACAACAACTTGCGAAGAAATATGGATGATGTACTATAACTACAGTACAAACCCAATTGTTATCCTAAGATATTTACCATAAAAAGAACTAAAGATTCTTTGTAGATACCATAATTACTACAGAAGCACGATAGCTACCACATTTGCACTACAGTTACCGTAACAACCGAGATGTATATTTACCGTGACGGTAATGTATTTATTTATGACATATTAAAATTAAAGAACATTATTGAAAAAAAGGATGTTAAATTTTTATATGTACGTTTGGCACATGTTGCGAAGAAATAATGCGATCTGAAAGAATGCAGTACTACTACGAAAAGTGAAAAGTGTATTCGTGGATTTTTAGGTTATGGAAGTCTCTCGTTTTTCAGTAATATCGGCCGAAAATTAACAAGCGTATCGGAAGTCGGCAGAAATGCCGATTCAACTAAATATTGGCAAAATCGGCTTCTTCAGTACAGCTCTACATTTGATGACATGAGTAAACATATTTCAGACTACAGGATATTGAAAAAGACTTTAATTTCCATGTAGATTTATTGTGCGTGTGTTTTTTTTTTTTGCAAGTGTAAATTGAATTAAGTAAAATACTTCCATTTTTATTTATTTTTCAACTGATTAACTTTAATGACAAGTAACTGATATATTTCTGACACTAATTTTGAGGTTGAAATATTTTTTTAAAAATTCTTAGAGTGAAGTCCACATCTATTGAATGTCCGCATCTACTGAATTTTTTTGTTGGTCCCCTGAAAAACAATAGATAGAGGTTTGACTGTATACTGTAGATGTTACCAGTTGATTGGTTAAGACTGCTTTTTCATGGACTACAAAGAAAGGATGCAGGTCGGAGAATGGGCTTGGAATATTTTCAGAATTATGAAAGAAACGTTTAACACACAACTTTCAAGTATTTAAGTAAACATTAATGTACCCTCGGAAATAATACAATACAGGCGCTCAGGAGAGTCAATCACCCTGCCGGCCTCTAGGAAGCTACGCTAAAGCTTAATTTTTCACTTTTATAATGTGAAATGTTAAATTTAAAACTTGAACGGTGGTGGTAAAATTGGCTTTGTGCTCAAAGGGGAGGAAAACTATTAATCATGAATATCTTTGTACACAGTGAGGATAAACAAAGTATATTTCGGGAGTCTTGAAACTCAAAATATGTAGTAATTATATGTATATTAAAGCATTATTGTATTCTCTTTTAGTTGTATTTTACACTTTGGTGTAAAACATTTTATTGGCTGGTTGCCCTGCATTGTTCGTGTAAGAGCAGTCTTTATTAGTTATATCAGAGCTGTTCGCGCGATGTAAACTATATATATGCTTAGAATACTTTAAGGTTAACATGCTTTATATTACAGCATTCCTTTCGGAAAATAGTCTGCCAGTAATGAAAAGTGCCTAACCAGTATTGTGTGAAAAAAAATGTCTTGCATTGAAATCTGTGAATGATTGGTGTGATGTTCTCAGCTCAGAAGTTGTGCTTCGAGAAGATGAGATTCACAGGTGTGTGGCAGTGATATTTTTTAACCTAGTCTTATTAAGGAGAAGCATACTTGTTTGTAAAGTTTTACTTATTGATGTTGCGCAGATAGATGCATGTAACAAGATTTTTTTAACAAATATATATACCAATAGAGAAAAAAAAAATTATTTTGTTGTTCATGGGCACTAAATATAATGTAGAATTTTTTAAAATAATGATGAGCATGATAAATATGCAAAAATTATCCCTTTTAAGGAAAAACTGTAACTGTAATTTTGTAACCTTAAAACTATGTAATATTCACAAAAAATTGTAAATAACCATATACCTGGTTCATAAAAAAAAATACCTTTCAGCACAGCCTACAGGCATGGGTAGATTTTAGGTATGCACCTATTTATTCTGGAAATATTTTGGAAACGTCTATAAACATTTAGAACATTTTAAGAACTTAATTTACATATATTTATGTTCTCCAACATTACAAAATAATTGACCAAATATTTGCTCGCTTTCCATGCAGTGAAAATATTACGAATATTAATTTGATGTACGTATCTAGCAGTGAATAGCTTAAAATGAATAAATTTTATGTTACGTGCCAACTAAGGGAAATATTTTTTTTTACCTTCAAACACTTTTTCATCCCTTGCACTAATAATATGGTCATATTAAACTTGGGTGTGGACCAAGGTTGAAGATAATATTATGGTTTGAAATAAATTTAATACTAAGTAAGTTAAAAATATATAAATTTTCAACCGCTGTTTTTACTGTAATCGTTTCATCCAAAGTTTTAGATGAAGTTTAGGATTCATACAATAAATTGTGTTGAATATGATAGTGTATCTATTTCAAAATAGTATTGATTATTATTTATTTCTAAACCTTGTTATTTCCACCCCTTGCAGTAATTGTTGGTTAGATAATTATTTTAACAAGATTTTTAGACAATATGTAGAAAGTTAAAACAAAAATAAGAATGGATTTGATAGTGTTCATGGTAGGGAAGTTCTATTTATTTTCTTATTCCAATTCCAGGTTTTTTCAAGCCCTTACAATAATGGTTTTTATTATCAAAAATTGATTCAGACAAAAGTTTTAGATAAAAAAAAATATAAGATTTGCAAACAATTTGAACGAATTTGATGATTTGCCTTTGAACATAATTATGATTTTTTTTGTCCAACCCTTGTTTTTCCACACATTGCAGTTATGGTTTTGGTTTTACTCCTAGTTATACATTAAAAAGAAGGTAATATTCTTCATATTACCGTATGGGAATTGCAGCGATTTTTATGTTACTCAGAAAACCCCTATTCCTACCACTCTGGTAGGATATAGCCGATTAACAAACTCTGCCGAGATTTTCCACTACTAGATTTTATGTATCAGTTTGGAAGTGATTTGTAAAAAAAAAAAATGCTATAGTTAACGTGTACTTAAACTTTTGAGTTGACTATGGATTTGGGGTCTGTGGACAATGAAACTAAAAACTATTGTAAAAATTTTATGGATGTCGCGCCATGTTAACAGCTAAATTAGGTAGTATTTCGAAATCTACCCAAACCTTGACCCAGTTGGCTTGTAAAGCCAACGTGGTCACCCCCTGATCAGACGAGAGAGCCACACGCGAAGTTCATGCTCGCTTTTTTTTTTTCTTTTCTATCTCATTGTATAAACCGGTGTGGCGTTAAATTTTGAGGTCGATTAGGATAGGTTTGTGGATGGTTGGTTATCTTAGGTAAGTATAGCTACATTAAAAATACTGTCAAATCATTTTATGGTTGCTTAGCAAATAACTTTAATATGTAGCTACCCTAACCAAATCAACCGTCCACAATATTTTAAAGTATAAAGTATTTATAATGTAGCCATGGGCATCGCAACCGGGGGGGACACGTCCCCCCAATAATAAAAGTCTTCAATTTCGTCCCCTCCAATAATAAATTTAGTTTCGTAGTTATATTAAAAATATGATTTCTGTGATATAACCCATGGTGCATTTAGTCCAATCGTGGTAATGTGAGCACTGTGTTTTCACAAATTTGTTCTTTGAAAATATTTTTTATAGAAAATAAATTATATATTGCAACCCACTATAATAATTAGAATATTTAGGAAAGAAAAATGCCTTTAAAAAAAACACCTTTTTGCACCTTCAAACCCCGAATTTTCCCGGGGGAGGACCCCCGGCCCCCCCACTTTTTTTCCAGGGGATGGATATTCCTCAACAACTAAATCAATTGCAGTTTCCCCCCCCCCCCCCCACCCCCAAAAAAAAAAATATATATATATATCCTTGCGACGCCCATGATGTAGCTAACGTAACCTTTTACAATGAACAAAAAAAATAATATAATAATATGGACGATCGGGAGTTTGGCTCTCTCGTCTGTGGAAAGAAGGCTTCCCTCAGCGCCATGGTGATAAGAGGTAGGATTGCTAGCGGGCACGCCTGGCCGTGTGCTGCGACCTAGCGGAGACGCCGTGAACCTCGAAGATGGCCGCCGCAGATGGCAGGGAGACGCAGATTACACAGTGTCGGCCCAAGGTCGCGTCGTCGCCATCTTGCGACTTGTTCTGCTCTCGTGGACATTGTGGATTGTCCACCCCCCATGCTTATGAGATAAATTAATAAGGCCCAGACACATTTAAGGTGAGTTTTCTATTGAAAAAAACTTAAGAATTATAAACTTAACCTGTACACCGATGAGTTCGTCGTTGGGTATTAATCTAATAATCAGTTTTATGTTTGAATTAGTCGTTAATTCCAACCAATCAAAACGGGTGGGAAAGCAGTCACGTTATTTAAGTTGAATATTTGTATTTGCTGGCATCGTCTGCATTTTGAAATGGATTTCTGTTGATTAATAATTTGTTAAGCGTAACATTGTTATTCATAGTGAAATAAGTTATGCACATACGTATGTACTTGAAAGAGACATGGTTACGATGGAACCTTAAAACATTTCAGGACGTAACCTAGAATCCATACTCATTTCAGAAACGAGGATATTTACCTTTAATATGTAAATACTAGGTCATATAATGGTAAAATAAATTTCAAGCCTTCATAAAATTGCGTTGGAGTAAGAAACTTTATATTCATGAATTGTAAATACGTATTAATATACTCGTATATTAGTTTTTTTTTTTTTTAAATCGGAATAATCAATTTACGAATTCATAGAATAATTATTATAATCACACTTTTTTCGTGCAATGTTCTTGATATTTTATCATTGCTAAACATGATGCTAGTAATTCTGTATTTCCTACCACGTAACCTGCTTTCCCAACGAAAGATTATTTCGCGCCAACAACACATTCTAATGTTCTCTCATTGGCGCTTCCCCAAATTCTTTAGGAAAAAGATAGAATATAACAATCCGTTTTAACTCATATGATTCGCACACGACAGTGTCTCGAAACTCCATTCCCCCCCAAAATCAAAGAACTGCACGACTACCCTGATTTAGCGATAAAACTAGCACAGCGGCCATAGACCCCTAAACCATCTACTCAAAATATAATGAATTAAATATTTAATATAAGTAAATCTTACCCTCACTTTTTCATAAATGAAAAAGAAAGATATATATCTTATATATATATATATATATGATAATTTTGTGGGCGCGATACTGTCGCAATATTTCACAAATCACTTCCAAGCTGATACATAAAATCTATTAGTAAAAAAATCTCGGTCAAGTTCGTTAAAGGGCAACATCCGACCAAAGTGGTAGAAATATGGAATTTTAAAAAAAAAAATCTCTAATTCCCATAATTTGTGGAATTATGAAATTGCGATGAATTTGTGAACAGTCGTTTGGAGGAGAAAAAAAAGTGAAATTAGTTAATAAATAATTATATTGGGCTATCCTTTCGTACCGGTATTCTCAATTGTAACAATCACTTAGACTGTATTTAGTATCTAGAGTCTAGACTAAGTTATTAGTAGGTATCGTGATATTAAGTCTCGTTCACTCGATTTGATTGTGGAGGGGGCAGTGGCGGATCCAGAGGTTCACAGCCAGAGAAAAAAGTCTTGAAATTACTAAATTTGTATTTAATCTACTCACACTACACATAACATCCAACTACCAGATTTTATGATTCTACAAACAAGAAATTCTTTGTTTGTTGACCATATTCCTGTTTCGGAATATTTTGTGGTGTTCATATCCTTGTTGGCAACAGCAATTGTTTGCTTAATTTTGTGTGTTTTTTTGTCTTTCTTGGGTATTTTTATTTATTTATTTTATTTATTAGTTTTTCTTCAACAGAAAAAGTTCTTAGCAATGGCGTATGTCCAAAAACTTACATCAAGTAATGCACTCCCATTGCACAAATATTTTAAAGATAACAAGAAATTCATTAGTTATATTAAAATATTTTATTGGTTTCAGAAACAATCATTTTTGTCGGCAATATTAATGTAGCAGACAACTGGTTTTTCGGGTTGGGGGGGGGGGCACTTGCCCCTGGTGCCCCCCCTTGGATCCGCCTCTGGGAGGGGGTCATTCTACTTCCGGCGCCCCTCCTAGAAGGCAATCCTGTATCCGCCCCTGCGCCCGTCTTGGTAATGGGGAGGGGGGGGGGAGAGGTCATGCCCCGGGGAGTGCAGGGTGTCGACCCGGGAAGGAATACGCAATAGGCGTCTCGCATCCCCTCCTATCCCCCCCCCCCCCTCCACCACGAGTGGTGCCCGTGGTTCCGCTCGGCCCGCCGCTGGCAGGGTCGGCATGGATCCGTGCGCCGAGCCCCCATGTACCCGCGTACACAGCATGTCCCGTAGCTGAACGTCAAGCCGAAGGAAAAAAAAAAAATAGTAGATAGGTCAATTAATTACTATATACTCACTTAGCTTTAATTGGCTTGCTAAGTTACCGAAGTAATTTTTTTTTACAGTATGACTAGTCCAATTTTCCGGATTAAATTTTTTTTTTCCGTATAAGTTTTTTTCAAATACTATTTTTTTCCTTAAAAGTATAACATTTTTTATTTAATTTTGAATAATTGACAGTAGGGACAGTAGTAACAGCATGGGCAGTAGGGACAGTTGTGACATCAGGGACAGTAATGACAGCAGGGGAAGTAGGGACAGTTGTGACAGCAGAGGCAGTAGGGACAGTATTAACAGCAGGGGCAGCATGGACAGCTGTGACAGCAGGTGCAGAAGGGGCAGTAGTGACAGAAGGGACAGAAGGGGCAGTAGGGACAGCAGGGGCAGTAGTGCTGGCGCTCCTGGAAGCTCGCCGTCACCCTCATTACACTCGACCTTGAGTGGCACCGCGCCTTGGTGACCGCCACGCTCGCATGCGCCAGGACAGAGTCGTGCTCGCTAATTGCCGCGGCGAGCAATGGCCCTCGCATTCCCACAGCCGCGGCTCTCCTCGCGGTCACTAGACATCCCCTTCGCAGTTGGCCCCCACATTCGATTACGGGCCCCGGGCCCAGGATCAGATACGCTCCCACCCACACACACAAACAAAAATATTTACAATCACGTGCTATATTATAAGTGCATGGTTATTTCTTACCTACACTCTTTTCAGAATGTTATTTAACATGAAAGATACAGGGTAAAATTATGGTTACTATTGTATAAGTCCAAACTAAGCTTTCATTTATAAAATTAATTTTACTTTAAAAATAACCACAGCGAGTATGTATATGTATTTCACACACTGAGATAAGAATAAACTAGGCTGGGCCCTGGATCTAGAGGTCCGCCCAGACCCGCCCTTGTGGGGGGCCGTGGAATTATTATAACGAATGTGCGAAGAGAAGGCCCGGAAAAAAATAGCCCAGTTGATTGATTTCAGTTTCATGTAGTCAACTTAATATTCAACACTGTCGAGTAACACTTTCAATGAGCCCACAGTTGACTCTCAGTACTGGAGCTGGGCTCTCTATCTTACTGGGCGCCTCTTGTCTCGGCACGCTGCCTCGTTGTGTTTAGATGCAGATTGCGTTCGAACGCATGTGTGCAAACCCATAGCCATCACAGCCTTAAAACCTGCGTTTCTCAAAACAAGACTAGGTATGTCAGATATTTAATAACTTTAAATATATAAACAATTTATAAGATAGACACCCTTAGTCAAATCAATATTGATAAAAATTTTTTTTTTTTAAACGTGCGAGCTTTCGGTATCGAGTTTCAACGAATCCTAAATAACATTCACAAGTTACGTTACAGTAAGTCCAAGTATGTCAGAGGGCATCTGCTCTGACTGATTGATGGTCAAAAAGCATTTTTAAATGTTTAAATATCACAATTTTTTACAAACTAGAAAAAATGTATTGAATATTTTATAAATAGAGCTTAGTTTGGACTTATAAAATAGTAACCGTAATTATACCCTGCATTTTCAGGTTAAATAACACTATAAAAAGAGTCTCCGATCCTGGGTCCAGGGTCAAGGGTCCGTAATTCGTGATATATTAAAATTAAAATAATTATACGTCCGTAATCGAATGTGGGGGCCCCCAGATTCACATTGAACCAATATCATAAGCAACACAAACGTATAATTATTTGAATTTTAGTTTATCACGAAATTAATCCGCAAATTTTTACGGTCTCTCAGGCCTTCGAAATGTCGAGTCATCGCAGTCCCCGAAGCTGCAAGAACAGTAGCGTCCCATTATTAATTACGGAATACAATTAGTATTTTTAAGTTTGTCTGGACTGAATTTTTTTTTCCAACTTTATGCTAATAATTAAAAAAAAAACTTTGGTGCTTTAAAAAAAACATCGTGATTCGAGTATAATTCTGATCTTATCGTGTGTTATAAATTAACTTTCCGGCAATGTTTTTTTTTAACTTATAATTTGGTTTTCTAAGGCACATTGTGACACACGCGTTTCAGCGTTATTTCAGTTTGAAGGCAAACCACCGTAAAATATTGTCACCATTCACTCTAGACTAGCGAATACAACTCCCAGAAAAAGCATTGCCTCGTCAGTTTAAACTTATTTTTTTAAGAGGATTTATTAAGTTTTTTTTGTGTTTAAAATCATCCCAAATAATTAGTATAATTTTTTTTTTTTTTCTTTGAAAATTTTTTATTTCCCGTTTTAGAGTGTTGTATTGCATAACGGATCTTGTTCTTGCAACTGGCGACTGCGTGTGCCAAATAAGGAATTTTATTATAGGATATTACTTATTGGATTTTATGACCGCAAGCTTACTATGGACTACGGAAGAGCCACTCTTACAGAAGTACCAACTGTAGCCTACAGAAACTACCATCACGCGCATTTGAGACCCGTCCAGATTTCAAAGTTGGGACCTTTAAATACGTTCATTTTTTTCTCCTTATTATTATTACTTAAAGAATGCGTAATTGCACGGGCAGTTTGTAAACTACCCATTTCAACTCCTTATCTCTTTGCATATGTTTCAGGCTGTTTGAATTCACTCTCGTGTGTTCAGCGCAATGCAAGTATTTGCTGTGCAAGAACTAGTCCTTGCGAGACGCAAACGGTGTTTCACGTAAGTAAGAATGGTTGCCTATTCAATAAGGATTCGAGGATATTCTATAATATAAAATTATATATACTGTATTACTTGAGGTTTTATGTACAAGGTAGCGTGGCCGAGCGGTCTAAGGCGCTGGTTTTAGGCACCAGTCCGAAAGGGCGTGGGTTCGAATCCCACCGCTGCCACAAGGTTTTTTACTAACGAAATTTCTTATCTACGAGACAATGTAAGCCCAGCGCTAATGTCATCAGTTACAAATATCGTGGCTATGTATAATCACTTGTCTATAATAATATGATAGAAAATATTAGTTACGTTTGTTTAAAAAAAGCATTTCACAAACTTTACAAGTCAAATTCATTAATTGTATTTTTCTACTCTTTTTAATAGCAATAATATTACCTAGATCATTGTAATGATAATGTTGAATCGTCACAATAATGTTAAGGTTTCTTTGTAGGAAGTAATTACAGACTGATTTCTGTCGTTTGTGCAAAAACAAACATACAAACGTATACTTAGTGTTATCATGTGTATTCGATTCCATACAAATATTACTTCTAAAGTGTGCGAAAACTTTATAGTACTAACTGTTTGGTGCATTTTAACTAGATGGGCAGTATTTTTATAAAATTCCTGGTCAGAAATCAGATCTAAAGCCGGAGTTTTTATCGGAGCCGTTTCTAATGGTTTAAAATTTCCTGTTTTATTCTGCTAATTGTTATCTGCGTTTGATGATAGCAAGCAACGTTTATGATTCAGGCAGCGAATTATAGCGTCGGGCGCAGAAAGTATGTGTGTGATACGCATTCGGAAATTATGGTATTTGAAACGCGACTGTTTTACTTATCAGTTAATTTATAACGCTCTGCATTATTTTAAATAATTCTACATAATATCCGAGTAATATCTACGTAATGTCAAGTTTCGTATTATAAGTTTATTTGCGACATGAATAACATGAGAACACATGAATTTGCTCGTTACCGGGGTCAGATAAGAAAACTAAACTCTGGTAAATCTTATTTAAATCCATCACAACAACGAGGAGAAAAATATTGAGTTTTGTAAACTAACTCTTCGCTCTGAGCCTTAGACTTGAGTTTATACCATGTCTTATGTACCCATGTTTTTTTCTTCTTCTCTCTTACTTACTATTGAAATTTAAAAGTACTCTGTAATATTTAGTTTTTGTGGTTGTACAGTATGTTTGTATGTATGTATATATTTTTATTAATTGACTTGTTCTATATCCCGGAGTCCTTACCTCCATATGGGATCTACAGATCAAAAACTGAATAAATAAATAAAAAAATGAAATAGATGTTTGCACACTACCAGTGAGTAGTGGAAAACTCTCTCACTATTTTTATTTATTTATTTTCGCGTAAAGATTTTGAGACCAGCTGAGCGCTGAAACACTTTAGCATCGTCTGTGTTCCGTGATTGGGCGAGTTTCTCTCGGGCACATTTCGACTGTCACAACACCAATCACAGTAGTCCAGTGGCTCGGACAGACAATGCAGCGACTTCTCTCGCAGACGGCCGCCAATCACAAGGAAGAAGAAACCGTCGTAGGCATACCAAATTGCAGTATATTGTGCGGGAAAAATCTGAACGCCTATGAGACTGCAACTAGCTATACCCGCGCACCAGAGGTTTCTTCCTTGTGATTGGCGGCCGTTTGCGAGAGAAGTCGTTGCCTTTATCTGACCGGGCCACTCAGGACGCGTTTGCTTCCGCAATGAATCACTGTGATTGGTGTTGTGACAGTCGAGATGTGCCCGAGAGAAACTCACGATCACGAAACACAGACGATGCTACAGTTTTTTTTTTTAAAACTTTCATTTAGTCTCGAAATCTTTCGCGAAGAATGCCTACTCCCTACTTATCAGTAAGCTATACTTGGAAAAGAGTTCTCGGACTAGAGACCAGAAAAATTCGCAGATTAATTTCGCGACAGTCTGAAATTCATATACACATGCCTTTATGCTGCTCTTGCTATTGGCTCGCTGTTCGTCGCGAATCTCGGGGCAATACCAGTTGAGACGACTCACAAGTCGGCAGCCAAACGAACTGGCCGTTATTTGCCCCGAGTGTACAGAGGACTGTGTGGACTATCCTGGAGGTCAGCGAAACCGCGAATTTTTCAGGTCCCCATCTCGGACCAGGTATGTACTCGTGCAACTAAGGATCGAGAGCTGGTCTGAGCAGGGAGTGGGGGTGTTGATGGCGCGGAGAGGGAGGGAGGGGAGGGGGGTTCGCTCCGCTGCCCCCACCGGAAGTGGCGGGGGTCAAGGCTCGGCCTACCCCACCTTCACGGCGTGGCGCGCGCTCCTTACATCGACCTGGGCTAGTTGGCCTCATGCTGCAATAAGTAGCGTCCTTGAGGCCGGATTAGGCCCCGCCATCTTGAATTTTTTTCCATCCTTTTTGCTATAATTCTAGTTTTGAACTAATTATCCCAATTTGTTTGGCATGTCAAGGCACAAATCACATCTCCCAAATAACCTATACCTTATTGCATCCACACATTTACTAACGGGCTCCAGTCTGTAAGCTCCGCTAGGAAATGACTAGGGACCTGAAAAATTCGCGGTTTCGATGACCTCCAGGATGGTCTACACAGTCCTCTGTACACTCGGGGCAAATAACGCCAGTTCGTTTGGCTGCTGACTTGTGAGTCGTCTCAACTGGTATTGCCCCGTGATTCGTGACGAACAGCGAGCCAATAGCAAGAGCAGCATAAAGGCATGTGTATATGAATTTCAGACTGTCGCGAAATTAATCTGCGAATTTTTCTGGTCTCTAGTCCGAGAACTCTTTTCCAAGTATAGCTTACTGATAAGTAGGGGGTAGGCATTTTTCGCGAAAGATTTCGAGACTAAGGGTTTTCTCATTGGCCCAGAGTCGCCCAGACGAACAGTTGAGCCAACAGCAAGAGCAGCTTGAAGGTATATGTGTGTGAATTTCAGACTATCGCGAAATGAATCTAATAATTTTTCCGGTCTCAACCCATTACAACCCGACATGTCCCGCAGAAAGCGGCAGTAAATGTGTTCTACAACTAGTCCGTGTTTAATGCCCGTTTTAACACGTGTTTCTGTAAGCTTGTTTTACATTCAAATTAGATATGTGTGTTTAATGTACTAACACTATTTCTATATGTATTTATGACCCTAATTTGTCAAGACCGTAGAAAAAAAATTAAATAAGAACCAAAATGTTAAAGTTTATATGAGTAAACATTGTAATTCCAAATTTAGATAAATATTAATTTATATAACTAAATATCTGTAAAATTAAAAATGTAGTCAATTTGTCTCATTTTATACATCTTGAACAGATATCCTTGTAATTTCTGCAATTTATTTTGCAATTAATTTGAAAATCATCAATAACAAAAAAAATTATCAGGTTTTCATTGTAATTCTTCAAAGTAGTGGTTTCCCTGAGATTCAAGTGTGGAAATCAGCAATAAACTGGCTTGATAATGGAAGTACAATGCTGCGAGTGATGGTGTGAGGGGTGACATTGACCCTGCCGGGGATTGGCGCGGGTGGGGGGTTGGAGGAGGGCGCAAGGTCGCCGCCGGCCGTGACGGCGCGAGTGACGGCTGGAACTGGAGGCTCCAGTGGCGCTCCTGGCGGCCGGACGAGCGGTCATGGCCACGGCTCTGCTCCTGCTGCTGCTCCAGCTGCTCCTGCTGCTGCTGGCGGCGCGCGTATCTGGGCTCGTGAGCCAGCACGTGGCAGGCGCCCCCAGAGGTACGTACACGGCAACAGCTGCACCACTGCAAGGTAGTGTTGGTCCGGCGGTACGTACTCGGCAACAGCTGCACCACTGCAAGGTAGTGTTGGTCCGGCGGTACGTACACGGCAACAGCTGCACCACTGCAAGGTAGTGTTGGTCCGGCGGTACGTACACGGCAACAGCTGCACCACTGCAAGGTAGTGTTGGTCCGGCGGTACGTACTCGGCAACAGCTGCACCACTGCAAGGTAGTGTTGGTCCGGCGGTACGTACACGGCAACAGCTGCACCACTGCAAGGTAGTGTTGGTCCGGCGGTACGTACACGGCAACAGCTGCACCACTGCAAGGTAGTGTTGGTCCAGAGGTACGTACACGGCAACAGCTGCACCACTGCAAGGTAGTGTTGGTCCGGCGGTACGTACACGGCAACAGCTGCACCACTGCAAGGTAGTGTTGGTCCGGCGGTACGTACTCGGCAACAGCTGCACCTCTGCAAGGTAGTGTTGGTCCGGCGGTACGTACACGGCAACAGCTGCACCACTGCAAGGTAGTGTTGGTCCGGCGGTACGTACACGGCAACAGCTGCACCACTGCAAGGTAGTGTTGGTCCGGCGGTACGTACACGGCAACAGCTGCACCACTGCAAGGTAGTGTTGGTCCGGCGGTACGTACACGGCAACAGCTGCACCACTGCAAGGTAGTGTTGGTCCGGCGGTACGTACACGGCAACAGCTGCAACTCTGCAAGGTAGTGTTGGTCCAGAGGTACGTACACGGCAACAGCTGCACCACTGCAAGGTAGTGTTGGTCCGGCGGTACGTACACGGCAACAGCTGCAACTCTGCAAGGTAGTGTTGGTCCAGAGGTACGTACACGGCAACAGCTGCACCACTGCAAGGTAGTGTTGGTCCGGCGGTACGTACTCGGCAACAGCTGCACCTCTGCAAGGTAGTGTTGGTCCAGAGGTACGTACACGGCAACAGCTGCACCACTGCAAGGTAGTGTTGGTCCGGCGGTACGTACTCGGCAACAGCTGCACCTCTGCAAGGTAGTGTTGGTCCGGCGGTACGTACACGGCAACAGCTGCACCACTGCAAGGTAGTGTTGGTCCGGCGGTACGTACACGGCAACAGCTGCACCACTGCAAGGTAGTGTTGGTCCGGCGGTACGTACACGGCAACAGCTGCACCACTGCAAGGTAGTGTTGGTCCAGAGGTACGTACACGGCAACAGCTGCACCACTGCAAGGTAGTGTTGGTCCGGCGGTACGCGCATGCAGACTCACACGCTAACAACTGAGTGTTCGAATTAACCCGGACCTTTGTTCCTCCAACAGTTGAAGTTATTTGTAAACCGTTCTGTGAACAGCTTTCCAGAATCAACTGAGCAACATTAATAACATATTATTTAGTGGAACGCCTCCAAAACGTCAGTGGCAAGAGACCCTTTGTCATCTCTGCCTCAGCGAAAGCAAAATTTCGTTTGTCCTATCAAAGTTAATTCATGCATTAAAAAAAAATCTCCAAACAAAAAACTTAGTAATCATGCTGACTTACAGCCATGCAGAAAATTTAGCAGGCATCGTGAGGTTTGTTAGGGGATTGGCCAGCCATGGCAGAGATTGAAGCCATGACTGTGTCCCTTGTCTTAAACTCTAGTTGGACCCATCAAAAACCTGCACAGTCACAAGGAAAACATGGGCTCATTCATGGAGTGCTATAAGCCAAGCATTATGAGAGCAGGTTTGTTGCAGAAAGATATGGGTGGTCCAGGAAGAACAGTTTATCGGGGTGGAAAAGATATATATCCATAAGGGGAAACAATTTGTCGCCTATCAATTGATACCTTTTCTTGGAAATATGCCATTGCAGTTTTGTACTGTTTGTCATGGAATAAATTCAAGCACGCAAATTTAAGAAATAAAAAATTAAAACTTATACTCACAGAGAAACATGCCTGAATCAGCTTATGACTTGATGTTGGTTTTTGGACATACGCCATTGCTAATGGCGTATGTCCAAAAACTTACATCAAGTCACGCACTCCCATTGCACAAATCTTTTAAAGATGAATCAGCTTATGTCAGGCAGAAAACTCAACGATGAACCTAAACTGGTATTACGGACAATATAACGACGACACCACAGACGAACACATTTTAACTTAATTATCAGACAGCACAAGAATTGCGTGGAAGGAATTAAGCCATTAAAAAAAATAATAACAGCACCGACGTACACAGCAGGTTCATCAAGAACAGTAAATGCAGGCAGACAACGAACCTATCATGGACAAATCAACGACGAAAACACCGATGAACACAGTTAAGTTTCCTGTGACAGAACAGTTGCGACTGACAGAACTGTTTCACACCAGCTGATTCAGGCTTGTTCTCTATTAGGTTTATGCTTGCAATTTTTTTTTAATTTCTTAAATTTTCGTTCTTGAATGACAAACTGTTTGCAAAACTGCAATTGCGTGCGTCCAAGAGAAGGTGTGGAATATAATTTCCCCATAGCAGGGATGACTTACGGGGCCCGCCTCGTCAGGGGTGTGTGAGGCGGGATGATAAGCGCGACGCTCGCTGGTGCTTCTAGCGTGGTGTCTCCTCTGGACTGGCGCGCTGTCTTCTCGTCGTGCACAGGACAACCGGTGACCGTAACATTATATGGCCGAGAAATGAAGATCAGGTGTAATGCAAGTTCCTTAGGTGCTTTCAGGAATCTGTACCGGTTGTTTTACGCCTAAAGATTACTCTGAAAACACGCGTTTTAGCCATTTTTACTATTGTAAAACTACAGTTTAAAAACTTAATCCAATATCAAAAGTAATTTTCTGCCCTCAGCGAACTCTTAAATGCTTTTCGTGAGCAGATCTCCACTCGGATATCTTGAGTGGTTGTGAAATCGCGTTGTTTTTCCTGAAGCTCTGCGCACCGCGTGTGTGCCCGGGTGGGCGGGGGCCTTAAGGGGGTGTCTCCCATTTCAGGTAATGATTTTATACCTATATAAATCACTAGTCAACTTTTAGACTTTTCCAATTGTTTATCTTTCACGAAATCAAAAATATATACAGCGCATACTTTTTGCATAATTAACTGCCAAAGTTACATTTTAACATTTTTGGGTTTTATAAAAAAAAAGAAATTAATTTAGTTCAGAACTGAAACTTTTTAGGTGTAACTGCCATGCCACTGGATACTTCATGATATGGTGTACATTCCTATCACAAAAACTCATTTCATGTTTCTTGGCTGTCAAAATCGTAACAAATTTGAGAATTTTGAAATGCCAGGTAAAATTAATTAATATTTTCTGAAATAAATTTAAAACTATTTCTTGCAGTAGCCAGTAGCATTGCAGTTAAACCTAAAAAGTTTCAGTTCTACAATCAATTAAATTCTCCTTATTTGTACAACCGAAAAACGTTAAAAATGTAACTTCGGCCGCTATTCATGCAAAAAGTATTTGCTGAAAATATATATTTTTTTCATTTCGTGAATGTTTAACAATTAAAAAAGTCTACAAGTTTATCTGCAATTACTAGGGACCTGAAAAATTCGCGGTTTCGATGACCTCCAGGATAGTCTACACGGTCCTCTGTACACCCGGGCAAATAACGCCAGTTCATTGGCTGCTGACTTGTGAGTCGTCTCAACTGGTGTTTGCCCCGAGATTCATTACTTCTTTGGTTGAGGGTTTCTCACTGGCCCAGAGTCACCCAGACGAATAGCGAGCCAATAGCAAGAGCAGCTTAAAGGTATTCGTGTATGAATTTCAGACTATCGCGAAATGAATCTGCGAATTTTTCCGGTCTCTAGTAATTACGGTAAATCTATACTAATATTATAAAGCTGAAGAGTTTGTTTGTTTGTTTGAACGCGCTAATCTCGGGAACCACTGGTCCGATTTGAAAAATTCTTTCAGTGTTGGATAGTACATTTATCGAGGAAGGCTATAGGCTATATTATATTATCAATAACATTAGGGATCCTTACTAAAAGTCCAATTTAGAATCAAATGCGTTGGAGGGGGTTAGATACAACATGCAGTACACGTACGAAGTGTGTGTTGACAATGCCGCAGGCGCTAGAAGTTTATTTCCTATTGCCTATTAATATTGTTGCCACGCACTAGATGCCTTATCATTCTTAATTTTCCCATACAAGTAAAAAACACCCATGTGATATTAACAACGAAGCAATCAGTACCCTCATAAGAGTTCAATTAGTATTTAAATACTTTTTGACACTTTAAATTGCAAACCTAAACTATTGTTTTTTTCCTCTCTCTGTGCTTAATTTGTTTTTTATTGCCATTTTTTTCAAGTATATATATTTTACAGACTTGAAACTTCACAGTAATGTTCCTTATGTTACGCAGGATGACATTTTCCGAAAATCAGATCCCATGGCTGGTTAAAACCAGGCAACAGTGGGTACTTTGTCTGCATGAGAACAGGATTATGAATTGTTCATGCCTTCTGCGTCTCCATGGCAACGGGCATCGCGCGGCAGTGGCGTACCCACAAGGAGGGGCATGCATAATGAGCGGCGCAAGAGTGATCTGCCTGTAGACTGCCGTAGCGATGTAACGGGTAAATCAGTTGTACGTTGCGTGCACGAGTTTGAAAACCATCGGTGCTATTCATTTTCTCTCCGGTACATTATACGCAGCGTTGTAATAAATTTTCACTGGATTTTTTTTTATTTACCATTACTGTAAATGGGAGATGTGGCTTAATTTTTTTTTCATTAGTAGGTATAGCCGTGCGAAGCCGGGTCGGGCAGCTAGTATAAAATAAGGACCTGAAAAGGGAGGCGAGGGGCCTTAAGCAGGGGCGTAGCCAGGGAGGGTTTAGGGGTTCAAACCCCCCCCCCCCTTAGCACCAAATCTTTAATTAATTTCTTATTCATCACTCGAAGAAATTTCATATTAAAATTAATACAATTTTTACCATTACAATATTTTAATTTAAGTACCGAAAACTGCTAAAATAGCACTATTTTACACCTTAAAATCCAAATTTTCCCGGGGGAGAACCCCTGAACCCGCCGCTTTAATACGGTGGGGTGGGGGGGAAATGCTTCCTAACACCCCCCATACACAAATCCTGGCTACGCCACTGGCCATATGGACCTGAAAAGGGAGGCGAGGGCGCCTGTGAGTCGTGTGAGTGCGTGTAACCCCGCTGTCCCGCAGACTGCTACGAGAGGGTCGCCATCGGCCAGAAGCTGTCGGCGGGCGTCGCGACGCGCTCCGTCGCGGCGCAGAGGGACGCCGACTGCGAGGCGGCGTGCGACGACGCCCTGGCCGACTGCGAGGCCTTCAGCTTCAGGTGAGGGCCCATCTCCTCCTCGACGTGCTGTGTCCCCCGACCCGGGCCGGCTTGCAGGCTCTTCCGTTGGCCCAGCTAAGACTCTCAATCTCTCTCTCTCTTTCCATCTCTTTCTCTCTTTCTCTCTCTCCCTTCTCTCTCTCTTTCTATCTCTTTCTCTTTATTTTTCTCTCTCCTCTCTCTTTTTATCTTTCTGTGTCTTTCTTTCTCTCTCTTTCTCTCTCTATATACACACACAAAATGCATTCTTTTCGCATGATCAGCTGACAAAGTTGCATTTATTTTCAAAAATTTTTGTGAAGTATGGATAAGGAAAACCAAACGGAAAAAAAAATAACTTAATTTTTTTTTTGGAGGGGAGGACCAGCTAATAATGCGAAAAGTATGTGATAGTTAAAATAAATAGTTTAAAAAAATTTAGAGAAATAACAAAAATTGTTGAATAATCGAAATTCAAAGGGACTAAGTGCCGAAACCCAACTATTTAAGAAAATTACATCAAAATATTTGCAGTTCCTAGTATTTTCAAAATGGAACTAAATCAAACCTTCTTTTTTAAATTATTGTATTTCCACAAATTTAAAATAATTGAAAAAATATTTTTATGGATTTTATACTTTTGACTGGCCATGGCTCTCTCTCCCAGAAGGTCCCTGGAGGAACCTCACTAGACAGTGTGTTGCAGGCTGGACCCGCACACAGACAACGGCACCTGCTCCCTGGCCAAGGCTCTGCCCCCCAGGAGTTCCTTGGAGGAGGACCCCGACTCTGACGTGTTCGTCAAGAAGCAGGAGTGCCGCTTCACCCGGCCTGCGCCCCCTGAGTACGGGCCCCGTCCCGCCGAGCGCCCCACGGACTTCAGGGGTAGGTAACCAACTGTTTCATTACATTACCCTTATCGTTAGGGACCTGAAACATTCGCGGTTTCGACGACCTCCAGGATAGTCTACACGGTCCCTCTGTACACTCGGGCAAATAACGGCCAGTTCGTTTGGCTGCTGACTTGTGAGTCGTCTCAACTGGTATTGCCCCGTGATTCGTCACTTCTTCGGTTGAGGGGTTTCTCACTGGCCCAGTGTCGCCCAGACGAACAGTGAGCCAATAGCAACAGCAGCTTAAAGGTATACGTGTATGAATTTCAGACTATCGCGAAATGAATCTACGAATTTTTCCGGTCTCTACTTATCGTTATTGTTTTTAGCTGCAGTCTAGAATACCCGCCTACTCATTCTGTGTGCCTATTTTCAGAAGAAGAAAAACCACGTGTACTGAAAACTTCTCGTAATATCCTAGTGGCGTCTGTTCACGTATAGGATTCCGTTTTCCATGTTTCGTTTTTAAACTGTCGAAATGGGGAAATGCGTTGAAGACATTATTGAAAGCACTCAAGGGTATTGCAGTTCACCTTTATCTTCATTTCCCCGAAATATGATGTTATGGTCACCGCTCAAACCTCATAGTTGTCCTATGCACGACGAGAAGACTGCGCGCCAGTTCAGAGCCTTGTGCTTAGAGGCGACACCGCGCTAGAAGCTACAGCGAGCGTCGCACTTATCATCCCGTCATCAATAACACAGATACACCCCTTGGCTGGATGGGCATCTTAATGACCACTGTCATTAAGTCATCGTAGAGACCTGTAAAATTCGCGATTTCAAATCCCTAAAGGATAGACTCCATGATCCTCTACGCACTCGTGCAAATTACATCTGCTGATTGGTTACCGACTCGTAACACCTGTTGACTAGAATGATCGTGATTCGCTTATTCTTCTGTTAAAGATTTTTCATTGGCCCAGAGTCCTTCAGATAAACTGTGGCCCAATCACTGAAGCAAAATGATGTCAAAAGTATTTGGACTCCATCCTATCGCGAAATGAATCCGCGAATTTTACAGGTCTCTAGTCATTCATTGGTTATTCGACACGCCCTGGAGAACTAGCAGCCAATGGAAAAAACTAGAAACACATTCAACCGAATCATGAGCCAACTGGAGAGTAAGTGAAATAATTGGACTTGGTTACCTACACATGCGTAATATCAAGCCTAATCTGGCACCACACAGGAAAAAAAAATTTTGTAAAGTTTTTTTTTGGAAACCAGTTGCCAAGAAATAGTTAGTAATACTACAAAAAAAAGTTACAGCAAATTTGTACAACACGTGGCTATGGTTATATTTGCATGTAGGTATTAAATACATTTTTCGTGATAATAATGATTATTTCTATAAAAAAAATTGGCGCATAATTTTATATTTTTATTGATATTTCATTCAAGCATAATTTTTTAAACAATAGAAATGATAATCGAGTATTCATTTTTTAAATATTATTTTGTTTCAGAAAGATTATTAAAATGTGCAGTTAATAATGGGAATTAATTAGGGAATTATTTACACATAACTTTAACTAATGTAGATACTAGGACAACACAAAGCATAAATGCTTCGGCAAGAATCGACTCCCACAATTATTACTGCGAACACTATTTTGTAGTGATATGTTGTTTTCATGTAAATGCACACATTTACAAATATCTTTAATTTTACATGACTATTTCTGTTCCATTTACAAACATTTTACAGAGTAGCAAAAAAAAATGCATTAATGTCAAGAAACGAGTTATACCTATAACTATCGAAAACGTAACTTTTCCATGTATGTATATTGTAGCTTCGGAAGATAAAGCTTTGCCGATGGTACAGTAAGTGCATGCATTCCTATACGCCGGCAAAGCCTGCATATGCTCGTTCTTAATTAAGTTGGGACAATTATTACCCTTGCATCTATATCTATAAGTATAAATGATGTGACACATATCAACAGAAAAAGGTGAAAACAATTTAAAGTGTTCGACATAACTTAAAATTGCCACTTTTCGGATTTACATTTGTAACAGTTAGACGGATGACGGACGTAAGAGTGGCGGATGTTGAACGGTGGCGATGGGCTGTTGTAATTCCGGATTTAGTGTAAAAATCTACTATCATCGGACTGAATTATTTTGCTGCGATCAAATTTATCTATTGTAACAACACGTTTAGCTGGCTAATTCCATTCACATAGGCCAAAATTTATATCTATCCGAACTGCTATCGTACACCACTAAGGCAAGTGAAGTATACAGTCAGGGCTCCCACTGTACCAGAAATGTAGGGCTTATCTCCTATCACGAGGTAGCGTGGCCGAGTGGTCTAAGGCGCTGGTTTTAGGCACCAGTCCGTAAGGGCGTGGGTTCGAATCCCACCGCTGCCAGGTAGTCTTTTGTTTGTAAAGTTGCTGAAAAGTTACCACATTCTTTTCATTAATTCTTTTGTTTGGCTCTAATACATGAAGATAAATAAAACGATATTGTTTGAGCTAAAGGGTAAAATTAAATTTAACATCAAAATCACCTCTGTAAAACAGCCGCAAATGTTAGAAGGCTCTATTCACACATATATATTATAAAAATTAGTAAAAAAAAATGATAATGAGAACAGGGTGAATAATGTAAAATAAGATCAATCAGCCGATAAATTTAAAACAACATTTTTATAAAAACGAGGCGTAAACAAAATATTCAACAGACCTTTATACAACAAATATGAAATAAAATATATACAAACATTCACAAAACAGAATACAATAAAGTAATAAGAAAATATTTACTACAATAACAGAGACTATTCTAAGATGAAAATATTAACTTAACTAAAAATAAATCTGTTAGAGACCATAACAAGCAAGCAAACTAAAAAATGCCGAAAAACTGAGACTTCAGTTCGTCACTTAAGTGCAAGTTTTTGAAAAGACTTTATGATACCTACACGTTATAGTTGTTGTAGTTACCTAACTATATAATGTGGGTGTAAGGGGATTGTCCCTTTGCTTTAGTTACCCAAAACAACTATCATTGATTTTCAAATCTTCTAACCATTTTCACCCACATACATATTTTTAGATACATAACGTAACCTCTCTTCATTATGCAGCTACAGCTATGATTATTGTTGGGTAGTTGTTACATGAAAACAAAATTGGAGATAACTTGCTAGCACTGATTTTAATTTAGTGACTTGGTATCAAAAAGTTGAAGTATTTAGTAATAAAGACTATTATTGGTCACGTTAAATATAACGGAATGGTAACTTGGAAAGTGAAGAGCCTTATAGGTAGGCAATACTCACAACACACAAGCTTGTAAGGTGGTGTGTCACACGGGGGCACGTTTAAATTGAACCCACGAGTAAATTTGAATACAATTTGTATTTTTTAATACAACACAGAATCATTAATTGGGAGAGTGAACTGCATAGGTGGAAAGGAAATGATCAACTGCCACATTTAAATATTGGTTCATAAAGTTGTGCCTGTGGCGAGGCAGCCACGCTATTTAGTTTTGTAATTATGACTGAATTTACTGTAACATCAGGGTGTCAGAAATATTACTTTTCCCCTGTGAAATGTTTTGTAAAATTTACAAATATTTCAGACTTCAGAATTTTTTTTTCAGAATTTTTTTTAAAATAAAACAGTGGTTAATCTCCATCTTTAAAGCCGTAGGTTATGTTAAATAAACCATTTTAGAACATAGTATATATATATATGTGTGTGTGTATTCATGAGCGTAAATTCCGGGGTGGAAGCCCCCCCCCCTTTTTTTTTTCCACAGAAGTGATTCCCAACCTGTGGAACGGGAATGATAAAAGTAATTCCACACACACCCCCATCCACCATCCTGGAAATCACACATGATTCGCTCTTCTATGTATTTATACATGAAAATTTCAGTAACATATTTTTTTCGAGTCATAAAATGTAACACAGATTTGAATGACAAATACAAACTCGGAAAATAACAACCCAAAGCAATTGCCCCTCCTACCTTACCGAAGTGGAAAATAAACAAAGAGCAAGGAGCTCTAGTTGGGAAATATGTAACTAATCCTCGTATAAACTATCTTTTAAAAAAAATATATATGTTGTTCTTCCTTTTGTTATTGTTTATTATTGGTAGAAACACTGAATTTTCGCGAGTTTGTTCGGTGTCGGATTAAAATTCAATGCCTTATTTTTTTTCTTTTTACATTGGTTGGTTTACCAGCACGAAAATTGTTGTCCTCGTTAATCGGCACTGCCTGATACTTCCCTCCTAGCCAGGCTGCGTTGGCTCACGGTCTTCGGGGGGCGTGTACAGATAACTGCGGTCCAATCGCGAACACGGTGCGAGAGCGTGAAGGTTTGCATTCGCGAAATTTCCGCACCTCTAATTATTGGATGGCACCACGAACCATCCTACCCCGTGAAATAGGCAAGAGCGTAGGAACCGGGGGGGGACAGGGGGGACGTGTCCCCCTGAACTTTTTGGGTGGAGGGGACTGCCCCCCCCCCCCAACTTTCTAGACCGTGATATTTTTATTTTATAATATTATTCTGCCCAACTTTATTTGTAATTTCTTCACTCATCAAATTTTATCTTAAGGAAACAATAATAATTTTAACAACGATGTATCCAATGGTTAGTTACAAAAACTACTTAAAAAGCGCTATTTTGCAATTTTTAAAATCAAAATTTTCCGGTGGAGGACCCCCCGGTAAGAGGGGAATGGGTTTACATGATATCAAAATCATTATTTGTCCCCCCAAACTTTATGAACACAGCTACGCCAATGGAAATAGGTCGAATTACTAAATTATCTTCCTTCTTGAACAATTCGGCTTTTTTTTCTGGATACCCTCTGACCGTGGGCAAGAATCAGGAACATCCCGTGTCCAGTTTCAGTAACACGTGGACAACATAAATCAGGATTTATGGAACCTGCTAAATGCATCTGTGAGACGCAAAGAAAATACACCTGCTGTTACCTCCATCCTCCGCGCGTTCCAATTTTTTTTCCTAACCTAATCAAAATTAAGTGTATTTGTTTGGGAGGGGTCTGGGTTAGGGAAGACTCCAAGTGTGTTCCAGAGACCGAAGCCTATACGCCTAATCACGCCGACTTACAGCCATGCAGAAAAGGTAGCAGGCATCGTGAGCTTTGTTCGAGGATTGGCCAGCCACGGCAGCGATTGAAGCCATGACTGAGTCCCCTGTCTTAAACTCTAGTTGGAATTAAGACTTAGTCGTGTACTTACCATATGACTCTATGTAAACTAGTGGAATGGTTTATGATTGTTGTGTGTGAATTTTGACGGGTCGTGTGCGAACCATATGATGACATAAGACTTAACAGAAATGGTTATATTTTATATTTTTCGTTAAGACTTAAGGGAAGCGACCAATCTCAACAAACCGGAACCTTTCAGCCGGAAGTTTATGTCTTGGTATTGTACCGAGCGAGGCAGTATTTTTGGTTAGAATTCGTATATATCTGTAATTTGTTAATCATCATCCATTTAGAAAAAATAGATATCCCATTGGCAATATCCTATTTCAAACCTGCTTCTCCGTTTCGAACAATGGCCGACCATGTGTTTTGTGCTGTGATTGGTTGGAATTAACGACTTCTATGTCAATCATAAACTGGAAAATGTAGTTTTGACTTAATCGTGTGCTCGATGTTAAGTTATAATTCTTAAGTAAATCAGTCGTAAACCCAGCTTAAGAGCGCAGGTTTGTTGCGGGAAAGATAAGGGTGGTCCAGGAATAACAGTTGGTCAGGAACAGAAAGTTTGAACCATGCTTGGGCCTCGTGGCCGACTGAAGTATCGGTGCGCTGCGCGGGAAACGGAACGGTCCCGCGCGCACGGTGCGCACGGTGCGCGCCGTGAGGGCGACGGGTCGCGGCTCGGAGACTCGTCCTTGGCCGGACCGGACAATGACGGACCTCACAATGGCCGGGAGATGCCTCCGCAGGTCCATCAGATGCGGAGGCTTTGTTCCTCGCCCCACAATCACCCCCCCGTTTGTCCTTGGAGGCTGTCCTCTTTACCGTCCGCCAGGAATATCTCAGCAGCTGTGAGGGTAATACACGGTCGCCAGCTTTGTGCAGAGTGCAGAGTTAGCGGCGTCAGTCTTGCCATCGACCGCTGCCATTCGCGATTTTCTGCCCGCTCAGGCAAACGTCGTTGGATGAAGTAGCTTGGCTTCTGGGTTGTAACCGCGTCATTGGCGAATAATTAACCGACGTTTCGGTCGACTTGGCAGTCGCCAACATCAGGGGGCAGTTACCTACCCTTACATACTCAGTATGTAACTGCTACCTGATGATGGCGACTGCAATGTCGACCGAAACGTGTGTGAATTACTTGCCAAGGACACGGCTACAACCCAGAAGCCAAGCTACTTCAGACAATGGGCCGTGAAAGCCTGCGACCATTATTAAACGTCATTGGATGCTGATTTGTGAGGCGTCTCAAATTGGTTACTTGTGATTGGATCCTTCTTTGATTGAGGATCTTTAATTGGCCTAGAGTCCTCCAGATTGACAGTGAACCAATATAAAAAGCAACACAAACGTATAATTATTTGAATTTTAATACATCACGAAATGAATCCTCAATTTTTTTAAGGTCTCTAATCTTAAGTAGCACAAGAAGCCTGGTTTATACCCAGCACGGTAAGTGTCATAGGCTGTTAGCCTAAGATACTCCTAGGTCGTATCCTGACCTGAACCCTTCCCTAAAATTAAGTTGGTTTTCACCAATTTTCTCTCTTATAACATAATATTTTTGAATGAATTTTAATAATTATTTTACATTATTATCCAAATTATTGCTTCAATCTTAATTATAAACGAAAAAAAAAGTACATGCGCTATTTAGCATCCCAAAACGCTTGTTAAGACCAGGGGTAAATAAAAACCCTTAAGTAAATGAAATTTTTGTACAGTGAACAATTTATTGTAGTTTCATTTAAAAGTCGTGTATCTCATAACCCAGTATTAAATCGCAATGCACTTGCATTGCAGTGGACAATAGTATAATATATTATACTCACTTTAAAATTCTAATGACTGTTACGAAAACACAACGGTATCTGACAATTTAATTCGTCGTCTTCGCTGATTTCACTTCAAGATCTGTCTGGCGTGGGTTGAAACTTCAACAATGCAATAGCAATTGATATGAAGGAAGCATCAACAATGCAAAAGCCGTTGCCAAGGAGACATAGGAAGCATAAGAAATGCAATAGCCATTGTCATGGATGCTTAGGAAGCATCAACAATGCAAAAACAGGTGCCAAGGAGATTAACGGGAAAACGAGGTCGAAAGTTAAACTAAAAAGGAAATAAAATTGGTTGTCTGTAAAGTCGGTTTACGGACGATAGTTTAACGTGACAACGTCATAAAACATTGATGAAATGATTGCATACTTTAATGAATAAAATTGAATCATTTTTATTTTAATAATAAAATAATAAATACTTGAAATTATACTAGTAATCATATTTTTAAAATGCAAGAATAATTAACCTTTATTGCCTAAATTGTTGTTGTAATAAGCAATGAAAACCACATTTTTTCAATTCACTTTATAAACAGTCGAGTGGAAGAGAGATAGATGCGGCGCACGCGTACAATGAGCGTAACGGGACACAGCGTAACGGAACAATGTGCGTAACGGGACACTTTTTCGTGCGTGCAGCCGGCGTTCATCGATTTATTAGACGTTGTCGCGTCAAAAAGGAAATTTAAACAAAGACTCACGGCCACTTCCACCAGCCACTCTGGGAATCGTTGGCAGATCAAGGGCTATTTACCAGCACACCCGTGAGTGGTTGTGGAGGAAAACTGAACCAGAAGCTCATAGCCGCAGCGTGATTGTGAATGTCCCCGCATGTCCTGTTGCACGGCGAGAAGCTGAGAGCGAGCAAGTGTTGACTCGCAGCGCTGGTGCGTGACGTCACGCTAAGTCCCGTCATTAGAGACGCCTCGCTCTGGCGGCAAGTGTCGCAAACTGCCGCGCTCTTTCTTCCCCTCAAAGCCGCCTGCGCCACCAGCGACCATCTAAGTTGAACCGAAAAATTTGGAATAGCGGAATTAGTAATGTGGTGGCGATACGAGGTGTTGCCGCGAAAGTTTCTGGTTTGGTTGGTTTGGAAAAAAATATAATAATAATAAAAAGAAGGGGTGGTGGTACCAAGGTGAGTTCTTGTTCTGGGTTGGAACTAATTTGAACCACGTCGTGCGGGAGCAACTATGAAGGGATGCAGTCGCTTGAGGTGTCGGGACATGTAGTCCTAGTATCCGAGACCAGCGCCCATCATAGTTGCGGAAAGGTTCCCTGATGCGTAATACATAGAGACCGGAAAAATTCGCGGGTTCAACGACCTCCAGGATAGACTCCAATATCCTCTGCACACTCGGGCAAATGCCAACTGTTCATTGGCTGTTGACTTGTGAGTCGTCTCGACTGGGTGGCCTGTGATTCGACACTTCTATGAGTGAGGGTCTCTAATTGGCTCTCAGTCCTCCAGATTAACAGTGAACCAATGGCAGAAACAGCACTTAGGTAAAATTATTTGAATTTTAGCATAACACGAAATGAATCCGCGAATTTTTCAGGTCTCTAGTAATACATAGCCTCTCAGGAACAAGGCGACCCCTAGCTCCTCGTGGTACCGCTGGTTTTCTGACAGGGGCTACGCCGACAGTGTGGGGGACTTAGTCCCCAGTGGCCGATCCCTTGGGAAAGGAGAGGTACAGAAAAGGGCCGGGGGTCAGGTTGGTACTCATGGAGTGAAGACTCCCCCGTCGCTGGAAACCCAGTCCAGCCTACCCTCTTACACGCCCAGTTCCACAGGTGTGGTTGCCACCCGCTTCTAGCCCGACCATCAGGCCGGGAGTAAAAGGTGGGTTTACGATTGAAAATTAAGAATTAAGAATTAAGACTTAGTCGTGTACTTACCATATGACTCTGTGTAAACTATTGGAATGGTTTATGATTGTCGTGTGTGAATTTTGACGGGTCGTGTGCGAACCATATGATGACTCAAGACTTAACAGAAATGGTTATATTTTATATTTTTAGTTAAGACTTGAGGGAAGCGACCAATCACAACAAACCGGAATTTTTCAGCTGGAAGTTTATGTCTTGGTATTGTACCGAGCGAGGCAGTAATTTTTGGTTAGAATTCGTATATATTTGTAATTTGTAATCATCATCCATTTAGAAAAATAGATATCCCATTTGTCAATATCCTATTTTAAACCTGCTTCTCCGTTTCGAACAATGGCCGACCATGTGTTTTGTGCTGTGATTGGTTGGAATTAACGACTTCTATGTCAATCATAAACTGGAAAATGTAGTTTTGACTTAATCGTGTGCTCGATGTTAAGTTATAATTCTTAAGGAAATCAATCGTAAACCCAGAGGTGCCCACCCCCCCCCCCCCCCAAACATTAATACTCCCCCCCCCTTCCTAACCTATTGATGCGCCCCCCCCCCCCCCCGAAATTTTTTATGCCATTTTCTCAATGATTTACTCAATTATTTCATAATATTATACTTTTTTAGTATTATATTTTATCACATTTTGCATTAATTAAAACTGATTTTCTAATAATAATTTTGGTCATATCAGGTAACATTTCCATCCTGAACCGACAGATGCCAAACTGCTTTTGTTGAGGAAAGTGCGGGGTTGCCAATTTGATTTACAAGATCCCTCTCAACTATCAAAGCACCAGAAACGTATTTTAACATTAGAAGCTATAAGTATGTAAATAATATATACATTTTTCTCGTCTTTTAACCACCCCCCCCCCCCTGAAATTTTAATGACGCAGTCTGCGTCGTTACCCCCCCCCCCCCCTTGTGGGCACCCTTGGGAGGCGTTGCCGGCAGGCATGCGCGCGTGCCAGGGCTAACAACCCCGGCACGTTTACCCAATATCATTGTCCGCGACTCTGAAACACTGAGCTATTTTCTCGCCGGTGTCTCGCAACCACGAGCTCGCACGGGGACAGGAAGCTGTGTCCGCATCTATCCGGCCGACGCGACACGCGTGCCAACACTGACACAATTTTGTTTCTTTTCCTTCACGGGAAACACTTATAGGGTCCTAGTCACGACACGTTGCGTCATCCGGAGCGGGTCGCGTGGTAAGACGTGGTGGGGACGCACCACAACGCCGAAATACATTAACGCCGAAAAATGTCATTGCAGGACTGCCAATAAGGTTAGGTTAGGTAATTTAAGGTTAGGCTAGGTTAGGCTAGCCTAGGTTAGGTTAGGTTGTGGTATTTCGGCGTTAAGATACATTTAAGAAACACACACATTCATTCAGTTGTTTTTCATTTTGCTCCTGTGCCGCCCCCCCCCCCCCCCCCTCGCCGCAGCAACATTTTTCGGCGTTACTGTATTTCGGCGTTGTGGTACACAGCAGTTTTCTAGCTGTCGGCGTTGCGGTCAATTTGGCATTCGGCGTTATGGTATTCGGCGTTATTGTACGTTCGGCGTTGTGGTAACGACCCAGACGTGGTTATCTCGTCGATCTCAGAGTTGGCAGATTTCGTGAGCACCGAGGACTCGATGTACCACACGTGGTCTCTGGAGCCCGTCGTGGTACTTCGATGTTCCGTCGCTTTACAACTTCCCGTGTATGAACGCGCAGCACCGGCGTGTAATTCGGGGGGGGGGGGGGGGGGGGGGGGGGTGGGGGGGGGGGATTTTGTCCAAAAAGGAATCCCGGTAGAGATTCATTTTTTTATATTTTATTTTTGTGAATTGGTTAAACCTGATAATGGGACGAAATTACAAGTCTATTGCTAATATAATTTATTATAAACATTACACGTTGAGACTGGTCAGTCGACTTCCATAAAAAAAATTGGTTGTCTGTAAAGTCGGTTTACGGACGATAGTTTAACGTGACAACGTCATAACAAAACATTGATGAAATGATTGCATACTTTAATGAATAAAATTGAATCATTTTAATTTTAATAATAAAATAATAAATACTTGAAATTATACTAGTAATCAGATTTTTTAAAACGCAATAATAATTAAACTTTATTGCCAAAATTGTTGTTGTAATAAGCAATGAAAACCGCATTAACTTTTCACTTCACTTTATAAACAGTCGAGTGGAATAGAGATAGATGTGGAATAAAGATAGATGCGGCGCAAGCGTACAATGAGCGTAACGGGACACAGCGTAACGGAATATAGTGCGTGACGGGACACTTTTTCGTGCGTGCAGCCGGAGTTCATCGATTTATTAGACGTTGTCACGTCAAAAAAAAAAAAAACTACCTGGTACCGAAAGTACCGCGGGCATTCTCGATTCCGTTGGAGACTGGTACCGAAATTACTGTTCTGAAAATCGGTGTTGTGGTGCCGAAAGCCCCAGTCCTGGCAGAGAGAGGGGGGGGGGGGTCGCAGATGGTCTTCGCCTCGGGTCTGCTCTGAGGTCGGGCATATGGCTGCCAGAGCTAGGGGCGTTACGGTGGCCGGACATTTTTATGGCGTTATTATAAGTGAGTGCCGCGACCTCGGGCTAGCGCGCGAAGGACTCTCGCACAAGGATGTGTGACGTCCTTCCGTTTAGTTCTCACCATTTTTATTTGCGCGTCACGTCCCGTCCAAAGTACGCCCCGATCATTTACGGAGAACAGGGAGATTTTTGGCGAATTCGTTCGGCGTTCAGGTCTACCAGTGTCTGCTTTTTTCCCACCGGTCGATCCCTAAATTTGAACATGTTTGGTCTCATCAATAGGCACTACGTGGTTCTCTTACTTCTCTCCTAGTTAGGCATCGTTAGGGACAGGTAATTTTCGGGAATAAATCTCACCTCTCATTAGACTACAAAAAAAAAAAAAGTTTATGCCCACGTTGGTGATTTGTTCTCTTGTAATCAGTAGAGACCGGAAAAATTCGCAGATTAACTTAGCGATAGTCTACAATTCATACACGTATACCTTTTAAGCTGCTCTTGCTATCGGCTCACTGTTCGTCTGGGCGACTCTGAGCCAATGAGAAACCCTCAAC
>NC_086343.1:10551092-10634052 GCF_032445375.1 Bacillus rossius redtenbacheri
ATAAAATAAAACAAGGTATACCCGCACATGTGGTTTTTCCTTGTGATCTAGCGGCCGTCTGCGAGAGAAGTCGTTGCCTTATTTGACCGAGCCACTCAGGACACGTTTGCTTCCACACTGGATTATCGTGATTGGTGTTGTTATGAAATACGTGCACCTGAAAGAAACTCACCCAATCACAAAACACAGATGATGCTACAGTGTTTTAACTTTCAGCTAGTCCCGAAATCTTTTCGCGAAATATGTATGACCCTACTCATTGTTTCAAACATAAAGGATAGTGATAATTGATGGCAGGAGTGAATTTATTATAATATTAAAATATAAATTTAAAAAATGTAATATGGAAACCTAAACCCAGAGTGTTTTGGGGATTATTACTTAACCGACAGGGACAGTTTTTTTTCACCTCCCTGACATTCCGGGAACAGTATCGATGTTCCGGAAGGTTTGTTAATCAGAATTTCTTATCGTTTGCTTTCCTTTGACTCCCTCGGCCTTATAATTTGTGATGTAACGGCATCGTGAGTTTTTGCTTTGTGTGTGGAGAAGCAGCAACGTAATTGAATTTTTATTTTTCCTCCAGTGTTCAAGCCCTTAAGCACGGTGCACAGAACTTTGACGTCTCTGGTGGCAAGCGAACCCAGCGGGGCCGAGTGTGAAAAGCCAGATTCCGGGGCCGAAATCCAAGCAGCTTTTGGAAGAGCTCAGCGAAATCCAGGTACGACTAACAAGGCAAATATTATAAGCAGCAACTTTTGAATAAACTTTTGAAAAATTAGAAAAAAAATTGTTTTAAACTAATTTTTGTGACCAAGACAGATTGTCATGCTTTGCTTGGGTGCACAAACTGAAGTTAATAAATTTTTTCTTGAAAATAATTTTTGTGTGTCAATTGTCTTAGAAAAAAAAATGGTTTTAAACCAACAAGAAATTTTTGCAGTTAATAAGTTACTTCTCCTCAACAACCCCAGACTTTTGTTGGACGCAGCATTGACGAGGTTTGCAGGAGTTTTGGCTGTGACATTATCCGTCTTTCTTTCTCCTTGTCAAGGATTTTGGGGACGGAGACCAAGTCATCTTGAATTCAAGAGTTTTTATATCATATCAGTATTCTGTGACTTGCTGGTCACAGCAGTTATAGTGACTAATTTTTGCTTCAGAAATTTTAAGGAAAAAAAAATTACAGTGTTTTTTTATCTTTACAGCTGTATGTTCTTTGGAACAGAGTATTCAATGTTTGCTTGATTTCTTTGAAAGATCTACCAAGTCAGAAAGATTTAGAAATAAAACCTTGTTTCAAGTAAGAAGTTAAAAATGTCGTCAGTGTGGGAAAAAATACAAATTGTGATAAAATTATTTATAATTTTTTTTAGTTAATTACCGTTTTAAACTTACTTTATTAATTTAGTGATAGCAAAACTGTGCTTAAGTAGGTGGCGGGCATGTCTGTGAAGGTGAAATGCTTTGACGAACTGAGTTCGACGATCCACCGAGGGCTTCACACGTGTTGCATGAAAAAGAAGCTTCGGAACTAGCAACTGGCGGGGCGTGAGGACGGTGATTTTGCACCGGGCAAAGTGGCGGACGTATGCAGCGACATGGGCAGAGGTTTGCGGCGAATTTCGTGTTTACCGGGCTGCTCAGGACGTGACCTTTCATCTACAAATTTTGAAAGGAATCACAGCAGAATTTTTGTACTTCTTGATGAAATTTATTATTCTTGACGTTGTTTAAAACCTTTTACCTTAAATAACCCTTTCTTGGTATTCACTGTTAATGAGTTGTGCTGTAGTCTCATCCACAGCCACCTGTAAGTATGCTTCTGCTAAGTCCAACTTGGTAAACACATTTCCGTCAGCCTTGCGAACTGGTACTAAGGGTGTTGTCCTAGAATTGCAGAGTTTGTGGCAGCTCTCTACCCATTGCAATTTAAGGGCGACACCCATAGTACCAGTTTACAAGGCTGACGGATCAGTACGAATTTGTGGAGACTATAAATGTACTGTCAATGTGGTATGAAAGAAGAAAAATATCTACACACTACTACAACAGTACACAACACCCGCAAAAGTCCAAGTTGTGCGCTACTGTTCTCGCTTGTAACTTTGCAGGGTTGCATTTCGTGACTTATTTTCCTTGAAAAAATAAAAATGATTGTTTTAGCACTTCCTGCCACCTAATAAATTATTCCCCCTGCATTTTCCAAAGTTCCTGTGTGTATGTGCATGTACATACAGGCTACTGTGCACTCAAGCCCTTTTGTGAAATGCATACAGATGATGGAGCAGTGATATGTAGCAAAGTGATGTGAAGAGATGTGATATAGTGACCATGATTTTGAATATGTGAACTTCTTGTTCGTTGTATCCTGGTAATTGCCATGGTACATGTATCCATTGAACAAGTGCTCTTTTCTGACGGGTAACTTTTTTCAATTTTGTTTATTTAGACGGCTGAATAGTCTTACATCATTACTTGGAAAAGTAGATTAGCCTAGTTAAATAATTTTATTTAATGGAATAATAATGTTTAAAATGGCAGCTTAATACCTTTCATGAATCTGTAAATGTTAAAGTGCACTTGTTCATTTGCCATCATAATATATCATAATTCCTAATCTCCCAGAAATTCCCATTTGTTGTGGCTATGCAAAAAAAAAAAAGCACCTGTTTCTTGTGCAATAAAGATATAGACATCAATCTAAAGAGTGAAGCACCATTTCATAATCATAAATCAGAAATAGACTTTTTGCCATCTGAAGGCCTTATCAGCATTATGTAACCTTGTTTGTACTTGATATTTTTTTTTTTCCCCCTCGTTTCAGCAATCCGGCTCGGTGCAGCTGTTTGCGGACTACGACCGCTCGATCGGGAACTACTTGGTGGATGTCGACGGCAATGTCCTCTTGGATGTCTACACGCAGATCTCGTCCATGCCCCTGGGGTACAACCACCCGGACTTGCTCAAACTCCTCGACAACCCTTTCAACGTGGTGCGCAGTACTGTTCGTCCTACTGTCTTATAGTTGGCCTTCTGCTGATGCACGCTATTGGAGGAAACTTGCGTATCAGTTTTTATGAGGTGTTCAGCATCAAAGGAACAGGGGGAAACATGGAAAATTGTCAGTGAAGTTTGAATTTCTATGTAAAATAAAGGGAAAGGTCAGGGACACGAATGTGAGGTAGTGGAATTTTAATGAAATGGTTGGATAAATTCTCATCCTGTTTCTTTAATCCATCAACGTCAATCCTGTATTTTATAAAATAAGTGTAATGGAGCTTCGCCAAGAACTTTTGCTTTGCATAAAAAAAAAGCTAGTATTCGCACATGCAGAGTCCCAAGTGTCTTAAAAATACATATATATTTTTTTTTAACCAGAAACACTATTTCAAAAGTGAAAAGTTAATGCATAATGTTACAGATCAGTCTAAAACCCATTTTAACTTGCTAAGCAGGAAAATAACAAGTGGAACTTTGTAAAATGGGTTTATGTATTTTAAGCTGCATTTTGAGTTGTGTGCAGATATTGTTTTAATATTGATCGCTTGGCTTATGATGTTTTGATCTAGCTTTGGATGCTTCTCAAAGTCCACGTTTCTCGTCTGGTGCAACTATGGGATCTAGGGGTGGGTAAAGCTGGATGTTTCATTTCAAAATGAAATCATTTTGAAAATGGGCAAAAAAAATTTGGAAGTTGAATCAAGTTCAGAATCAGTTTTACCAGCTCATTAAACAGCTATACAAATAAGTACCGGTAATAAATGTTGCTATGAGATAATGTAATATATAAAATTATTTTGTAAATTTTTGCACAAAAAATCGTGGAACAAAGAAGAAAATTTTTCGTAACTTATGCATGCCTACAAACACACCAAAGATTTAAATTGTACTTTAGATTCAAAATAATTTTTTGTCTCCTTAGCACACATACCTTAACTATCTATAAATATCACTAACTAAAAATAAAATATATTTTTTTTCCTGAGGTGAACATATTAGTGACATGAAAAACGAGCTCTTATTATACTTACTGGTATAAAATTGTGTGCGAACACTCTAGAAAAAATTATTTTTTTCTTGGAAAATACAAGTTGAAGCATGTCAGTTAATATTTTATTACAACAGTGGTGAGGAAACCCAGGAAACGGTTGGAATCAATTTGCAACGAGGAAACAACTGAAAAAAAAAAACTTTTTAAGTTGTCCAGCCATTTTCACAAGTTCTGGTTATTAAAAGTAAAATTTTTCACTTACATCACAGCCACATAATTTGGCATTATTTCCGTGGTTTAGTTTTGAAAATTGTATTAAACAAGATCTCAAATTTAAGAAATGGCATTCTGTTCCTCATTGCACAACTGAGTCCATTTTATGCCCTTTCATGACAAATTGTGGCTGAAAATTAAAACAAGCTTTGCTCGGAACAATTTTTATTAAGAGTAGAATTTTGTCTTGCAAAGTCCTTCGAATTTCCTTTCTTTTTGCTGTGTCTTCTCCTGTTTCTTGGTAAGTTTGTATATGTTTTGTTTTTCTCTCTAATGGTCTCATATTACTCCCCTTAGGACAATAAGTTTTTACTCCTTGAACATGCAAGTTCAATTTGGAGTTACTATGTAATTAACTTTTCCAGAAATAACCGTGGGCTCAATTTTTTTATTAGTAGTTTCTTGAATAATGGATGTGCTAGTTGTAATAAACTGTTGTAATGTCATGTGTTTTGCCTGTGCTAGCACTATACACCAATATTTACTTATGGCAGTATCATTGATGGTTTTCCAGAAAACTATAATAAACCGACCGGCTTTGGGAGTGTTTCCAGGCGCAGACTGGCCGAAGAAATTGAAAACAGCAGATACCGTGTGAATCATCTTATGGTTAATATATGTTGTATAACTTACATGCTATCTGCAGATACAAGTTCATCTAAAAGTATCTATCTTTAAGTGTTTATCAGAATATTTTCATATTGCTGAGATATGTTCAAGTTGATAGCAGCAGAAGCAGCACTTGTATTAAATAATATTTTGCTTCTAATCTAAAGAAAAAGAAAAAAATTGAAGATTAAAGCATTAGAAATATAGGTATGAGTCTGTAATTAAAATTTACTGACCTCTGAAACAAAATTTATTCCATACTATCCTGTTGCTAATGTTTATCGTGATGTGGATAGAAATGTTTACTGGAGGGCTGTTTTAATTTTAGTTTTACTATCAGGAAATTAAAGAAAAATATATAATGTATAGTAAAAAAAATTGTAGCCGAGATGTATGGTGAATATTGGTATATGAAAGTTTCAAAACTGGACATGTCGCGAAAATAACGAAAACATCCCTAAATAAATAAATATTAATGGTGCTGGAAATCACGAAAATTTTAGTTCTGAACCTTATTGCTAACTTTTGTTTCGTAACCTTACCTCAGTTTGTAGTGTCTTATTAAATATAAAGTTTAAAACTGTCCACATTAAACATCTGTTAACTAACTACCCCTGAAAAAGTTCTCCATGTGTGGGTTCCATTTGCACCTCGAATTGAGTTTTTAAAAATTCAGTTTAGTTATTTTTAAATTTCATTTTTTTCAATGATTATCGACTATTGCCTAGTTGATGCTTTATTCACTTTTCAGTTTTCAATCCAGTCTTTCTGTAATTATCTTTGACATCATATTGACACAGTATTGGATAAATAAATATGAATTTGAAGGCTTTTAAAGACTGTTGAATCCAAAATTGCATCTTTGGTTAATATTTCTTTCCTGTAACCTTATTTCTAACAGTTTTTTCTAATAGTTCTAACAGGTGTTGCAGTTGTGTACCCACAAGGGAAGGAGGGGGGGGGGCATGTGTAGTGACCAGTGCGAGAGTGTTCTTCCTTCATACTCCTGCAGCGAAGCACGGATACCTCAGCTAGTTACATTTGTAGATCGTGGCCGTACGAGAAAAAATTCACAAGTCCGGGGTTTTATTTGGACAGAGTTTTTTTGGTTTGGCTGTTGGGCAGATAAGGGTTAACAATATTTTGTGCACATTCTAAATAGTTTTATTTAGATCATTAAACAAGTACCGTTACCATACATATGTGCAGGGCCGGTGCAAGGGTAAATTGGCGCCCTAGGCGAAAAACCTTTATGCCCCCCCCCCCCCCCCCCCCCCCCAGGGGCCGGACACCCCAAAAAAAATTTTTTCTTGCTTCAAAATACATCACATAAGCCTAAGATTTTGTCAACAATCAAATGTAAGCAGGCTTGTATTATTTTTACTTTTTTAGTTATTACAAATCATAAACAGGTCACCGTGGACTTTAAATAATTACTTATATCAATATAAACATTCCAAACTGTTACAAAAATCCATTTTCATCTAGTTTCAGTAATCGTTAAACATATTATACCAGCTGTTATGTGTCGTGCTGCGCCGCCCCCAGCTACTTGGCGCCCTGGGCGGTTGCCCAGTTCACCTATATGGACGTGCCGGCCCTGCATATGTGCCAACATTTTACACAAACATATAAATATAAAAAATTCATTTTTCTCATAACTTTGGTTCATGGACTTAAATTTTTCTCATACGTCCATGATGTGTGTAAAAAAAAAATACCTTGGATGTAGAAGTGTATTGGAAGCTCCCAGGCTGTGACTAATCTGGTGCACAGGTGGCCCCGCCGGGCATGAAGCAGGTGACCACCATGATGTGTGGTTCGTGCGCCAACGAGAACGCCTACAAGAGCATCTTCCTGTGGTACCGGCAGCGGGAGAGGGGCGCGGACGCGGGCTTCACTCCGGAGGAGATGGAGTCCTGCATGCTGAACCAGGCCCCGGGCTCCCCGCCCCTCTGCATGCTGTCCTTCAAAGGGTTGCCCCCCCCCCCTCCCACCCTCGCACAACGTTGCGGTCCCCTCCAGTGTTGGATTCCGGCAGCCAAACATTTTTTGAACGAAAAAATTGGCTCTCTGTAAAGTCGGTTCACGGACGATAGTTTAACGTGACGACGTCATAACGAAACATTGATGAAATGATTGCATACTTTTATGAATGAAATTGAATAATTTTTATTGAATTATCACCATTTTGTATGGATGCAAAGAAGGAGTGAAATGAAATCTGCCATTTAATTGATAAATTTACTTTTATTTGCACTCATTAATTCAAATATGTTTATTACTTTAACGAAGAGATTATTTTTAACTATAACTTTTATACATGTTTGCTATTTAACTTCTTCCAATCTGTGTTATTCTGTTAAGGATAGGATGATGATAGGAAAATTAGGAAAACGAATGGGAGTGTTTCAAGTTTAATGTGCCTCGAAAAAGTCAAATCGATGGTTGTTCCAATCGAGTGGAAGAGAGATAGATGCGGCGCAAGCGTACAATGAGTGTAACGGGACACAGTGTAACGGGACAATGTGCAATAACGGGACACTTTTTCGTGCGTGCAGCCGGCGTTCATTGATTTATTAGACGTCACGTCAAAAAAAAAAAGATTCAAAACAGGATATTAACTTCATTGTAACCTCAAACAGCGATGAGGGGAAAAAACTCAGTTGTCAACTAGAGATGGACGAGTTTGCAAATTTTGTGGCCGAGTTCAGTAACAATACCTTCGAGTTGAATAGTGTTCTTACTTGATAAATTTTTTAGTCGAGCCAACCTTTAAATTCAAGTCGAGCTCGAGTAATTGCAGAAATTTTTACAGAATAATTCTTTTATTATGTCACCGGTGTTTATCTTATTGTACCAGTAGCATCATTTAAAAGGTCATGTCTTGATCAAATGAGTCATTTGTGTCTATTACCTATTAATAATTTATTTTCAAAGCCATAGAATTTATTCCCATTGGAATATTGAAAACTGAGTACATTGAAGGCCTTTGACGTCAAGGTAAAAAGGGTGGTTTTGTCAGTTTAAAATGAGAAAATATTGTTTATGAAACGCACAATGTTTTTCTCGTTTAAAATTTTTTAAACTTAACAAAATCCCTAGATGGTAATTCTGAATGAGATTGTCTTTTGTAAAAAATAATCCAAAATAATTTTTTAAAACATTTTCAATTTTTTTTTTTTAGAGTTTTTATCAGTAATTCACCGATTGTTTATATTAGGTTTGCTGCATTGCAAATGTTTGAATGATCTGTTAGGTTAGGTTTTATAAAATACATAATAATAGTATGAACTGTAAGTTAGGTTAGATTAGCTACATTAAAAATTCTGTAAAATTATTTTAATGGTTAGTTACATTAGTCAGGTTAAATTAGTTACTTTTTAAATATGTACGGTATATACTTGTGTATAGCGCGCCCTTTTTTCCCTGAAGTAAAGGAAAAAAATCAAGGATGCGCGCTATACACGAAAAAAAAAAATGTTGACGGGTGGAAGCGGGGAGGAGGAGTGGTAGACGTTAACTGCCGGGTGATGGGTGACCCCACAGATACGCACAAGCAACAAGGCCTCTCTTTCACACTCTCACACACTCACACACACAAAACCTGGTCTCTCTTACACACACGCTCACACGAGTAAATACAGTATTTCACAGTATTCGTAACGTAGTTATCCCAGCCTTACCAACTATTTGACTTTTCTGTATCGAACCTAACCACTCATTAAAATGGAGAACTGCTAGTAAACTACTTTAAGTAACACAACATCCTGTCTGAGAAATACTCAAAAAACATGTCTGGAATTAAATTTAATATTTAATGGCTCTTCTTTGTGTTTTATCTCCCTCGACATCATAATAATATAGGTCGTTACTTTTAAATAAATGATTGAAACACAAGAAAGAAATTGTTGTAAATTGGTTGTAAAAATTGTTTTAGTTCATGAGCAAGCATTCTTTCTTGAAATTACTTTTGGGTTTCAACTGTCTTATAAAAATGGTTTTAAACCATCAAGAAGTTTTTTGCAAAGCTAAGTACATATTATTTCATAACAGCTCAATAATTTCCAGGGGCTTTTCACGGGCGCACAATGGAGTGTTATCCACGACGCGCTCCAAATACTTGCACAAGATCGATGTTCCAGCGTTTGATTGGCCCGTGGCCTCCTTCCCAGCATACAAGTATCCTCTAGAAGAGAATAAACGAGAGAACCGAAGCTCAAGACAAGAAATGTTTGGCAGAGGTAATTTTTTCTTTTGCTATTATTACTAAGGCATTGAAGCGATACATAATTTATGTGCCTTTAATTTGGACACAAATGAGTTAAATTTGAATAAGAATAAGCAACTCGTCCGAGGTGAATCTCAGTCACATGTGATCAACACAATCTAAGCGTTGAAGATCCACAAACTTATGGTAATCTGAGCGCAGCCGTGAATGCCAGTGTGCAGCTGGTAAGATTGACCGAGTCTTAACAACATTGCTGTCGCTGGGTTTGGGATTAATTAATTTAGTTAACAGAACAATTTTTTCCTTGAAGTAAAGGATGGTCGTATGAACACCGGAGGCTTTGATCCTCCCCTCTTTACCTTTGGGGGTGGAAGAGGGAGTGTCAAGCAGTGCTTAGATACCTCGGGAGTATGTCAAAATGAACGTACAAAGAGATTTTTTGGGGGGCTTTGGCCACCTCCCACCTCCACCTGACATTTGACCTAAGCTTATGGTTTAAAAAAAATGTACATAAGGTATATAAGCCATGTGCCCTAATGTGCCCAATCATTAAAAAATAAACTTAAGATCTCTTTTTCTGACATCAAGAACATATCCCTGTACCAAAAAATAACCCTCTGGTTAAGCTATCTTCTCCGAAGGAGGGGGGGGGGGGGGGGTCAGAGAAGGCATGTGTGAATTGGGGGGTGGGGGGGGGTGGCGGGGGGGGGGGGTGGGATGCGGGGGGACGGAGTAAGAGATGGTAGATGTGTTTAATGCCTGGATGTTAACATCATACCTGCCGTTTTGTTTTGACAGCCCTTGGATAGTTTGGGTTTGTAAGTATTCTATAATCATTCTTTGACCCCTTGTTGTAATGGGTCCGATGTTTTTACACCTTCAGAGTTAAACTCTGGAAGGGAAGGGGAATTAGGTAGGGGGTAGGTCAAGATCGTATTGGGCGGTTTCTGGATCTTTGCACGTATTGGTTAAGTTTTGCCTTAGTCTGGGGAGTCATAAGAATTAGTACTCAGATACATACTACTCTAATGCCGGTTCAATTCCTTAAAATTCCTATTTATTGTCCTGACGTGGATCTGCATTTTATACCTTCTGTTGCTGGATGCTCCTACTCTCTTCAGTTTCAAACCAGAGATGCCCAGCGAATGTGATCCAAGTACAGTACATCCTCGCTTATCGGGTGTGCAACCCACTGTAATTGTTTTACGTGACACACTACCGTTAAAGTATTTCTTGAGCGTGTCTCTGCAACTATCATTTCTCTACTGGCGCTCTTACTACTAACATAACCCCGCTCTCTTCTGATGTTTCTGCACAGGTCCAAGTGACCTCTTATCACCTACACTTGAGGTCAGCGTAAGCTGCCAGTTAGCACGATTCTTCCACAAGGAGGCGAACTGCTGAATTATTAAGTTCCATTACAAGTGTTTATATTGTATAACATTTAAATTTTAACATTTTACAGCATGTAGCAGCAACTGATATTTCTTATTTACTGTACGTACGTAATATATTTAATCCTGTAACAATTGAACTGTTGATGTAAAGATAACTGTGCGAAGGTTGAAGAATTGATTGAGTCTCAGAAGAAGAAAGGGGTTCCTGTTGCTGGCATCGTGGTGGAACCCATCCAGGCGGAAGGCGGCGACAACGAAGCGTCTCCTGAATTCTTCCAGCAGTTGCAGCGCATAGCAAAAAAGGTAAAATAATTTGCTGCGATTTATGTTAGTGCACTGCGACCGTAGCTCCGTTACCTTAAAACCAGTTAGTAGAGCTGGGCCGACATCATTTCTGATTGATTAATTGGCTGATATTGTCATTTTACCACTTGTCGCGATTGGAATTATGCTAGCTGACATTTCACAGTAATCAGCTACCTTAGTTACCAGCAGAAGGTTTGCCCCTGTGTATGGTTAGCATCTCTAGTTTTGGAGATACAATTCTAACATTTTTACCATAAGGGTCACCCTCGAATATAGTCACACCTTATATCTGTCTTCATTAGAGTTTCATATAAGATACAAGTGAGGACTTTATATTCTGCATCTCAGCTATCTGTGTGTAAGAAATAAAGTATGAAGGCAAGAAACTAACTTGCTTTATGGTGTTTTACTGCTCGCTTATCTGCTAGATTGGCATCAAGCGATCAGTATCTGCATGTTCGGCAAATGTAGAACAGACATTTTTTGTGTGTGCAAAATTTTTTAAAACGATAAGAAATTTTTTTACGGTAAGACACAACACTAGAATAGATACTTCCCGCAAGAACTTTTAAGTTATCTTGGGCTGGTAGCAAAACTCCCAACATTTGAGCTACTCAGTTAAATTCTCCTCTTCAATTGCAATATGTTTTAAGTTTTGGAAAGTTTAAGTTTAAGTTGTAAAATTTGAGTTTTTTTTGTATGTTTTTGCTAATGAATAGGATCACAGTTGTAGTATATAGTACTAGTTAAAGTATTATTCTCGCCTAAGCTTGGGAGTTAATTTCTGTTTTACGACATTGGCAGAACCAAGTGGCCCTGCTGATTGACGAGGTGCAGACGGGTGGCGGGCCGACCGGCAAGATGTGGTGCCACGAACATTTCAACTTGGACTCCCCGCCGGACATCGTCACGTTCTCCAAGAAGATGCAGCTGGGGGGCTACTATCTCAGCCCTGACTTCCAGTGAGCTTTTCTTTCTCATACGTATCTATATATGAAGTTTCACAAGTGTACCTATTGTGAGATCAGCAATGTTTCTCAGTTTTAAAACGTTACTTCTACAATTTGATTATTGTTTGTAGATACTTTCAAAGTTTTTCGTGTATTCCAAGGAGCCGGGGGGGGGGGGGAGAATAGAGAATGTTTTGCTTGCAGAAAATGGGTTTTCCGGGATCTCTGTTCTAATTGAAATCTCCATCAAGAATATTTTGGTCATTTACTTGCTTACAGTTAACGGCCACAGTGATGTTTATACAGTATTTTTTACAGCCTTAAGATTTTTATTTAACGTTGTGAAGTTAGAGCACGCCAAACCATTTCAATCAATAATTCATGTAACAAAAAACCTTTCTTCAACTTTAAATAGAAAAACTAAATCTGTGACGCAAACGCAAGCCACTTGAATATGTGAATAAAAAGTTGTTCATCAAGTAACGAGGAAGGGGCCCGACTTATTTGCCTCCAGGCCCTCAGTTAATAATTGATTTTGAGTGTTGCACCTCGAGGATTGCTAGGACACGTGGCGGTGCGGTGCGCAGGCCGCGGCTGCCGTACAGGGTGTTCTTGCCTCCAGGCCCTCGGCTAGGAGTGGATCGTGAGTGTTGCACCTGAGGACACGTGGCGGTGCGCAGGCCGCAGCTGCCGTACAGGGTGTTCAACACGTGGATGGGCGAGCCCGCCAAGCTGCTGCTGCTGCAAGGGGTGGTGTCGGTGGTGAAGCGCGACGGCCTGCTGGCCCTGGTCCGCTCCTCGGGCGAGCGGCTCCGCGCCGGCCTGCTGCGGCTGGAGCGGGAGTTCCCCCACCTGCTGGGCTCCACGCGCGGCCGGGGCACCTTCCTGGCCGTCTCCTGCCCCTCCGCCGCCCTGCGGGACGACCTCGTCTCCCGGCTCAGGCAGAGAGGTGCGTGCGCTCCGCAGTCTGGGAACCACTCCAGTTCCTTCGAGAACCTGCCTGATAAAAAAAATTGGTTGTCTGTAAAGTCGGTTTACGGACGATAGTTTAACGTGACGACGTCATGACAAAACATTGGTGAAATGATTGCATGCTTTCATGAATAAAATTGAATCATTTTCATTTCAATAATAAAAGAATAAATACTTGAAATTATTCACTAGTAATCAGATTTTAAAAATGCAAGAATAATTAACCTTTATGGCCGAAATTGTTGTTGTAATAAACAATGAAATACCTCATTAACTTTTCACTTCACTTTATAAACAGTCGACGAAACAGTTCACACGTGTAGGTCTAAGTTGTGTTCAGATACACCTCAGTAGGTCTTCTCCTCGGACGCATAGGCCAATCGAGTGGAAGAGAGATAGATGCGGCGCAAGCGTACAATGAGCGTAACGGGACACAGCGTAACGGAACAATGAGCGTAACGGGACACATCGTAACGGAACAATGAGTGTAACGGGAAACAGTGTAACGGAACAATGAGTGTAACGGGACACAGCGTAACGGAACAATGAGCGTAATGGGACACAGCGTAACGGAACAATGCTTTTCGTAAACGGTCACCACTCGGATATCTGGATCGGTTTTCAAAGAGTGACGTTTTTCTGAAGCTCTTTACACTGTATGTGTGCGTCCCGGTAAGCGGGACCTTTAATTAACTAAACGCCGTTGAGTATCCCGTCCGTTCTTGTCGAGACAGATGTTTTGTTGTTGGTGTTGGCAGGAGTGCAGACGGGGGGCTGCGGGGAGCTGTCCATCAGGCTCCGCCCCGCGCTCATCTTCCAGGAACATCACGCGGAAATCTTCCTGGACATCTTCCGCCAGGTCCTGGCAGCCACGAAGTGATGTCGAGTGGTTCGCCGTCGGCTGTCATTCCAGGGCAACGTTAGAAGGCAACCCACACCCATATGTATAATCTTTGTTGTTAAGTTGAGTGTTTATTTGTTCAAGGCATTTTCTTACCGGGTGCAGCTGTTTTTACCTTAAGTGTGTTCATTGAGGCCAGTTAATTTTGTTGAGAGAGAGAGAAAAATTGGAAGGATTTAAAATGTCAACTGTGTGCCATTGTCTCTTTTACTGCCAGGATGATATTATGCAACGTTTCAGTTGTAGAATTTGTTGTTCGTAATTTTTTATTGCTTCTTATTACTGAAATGATTTACCAAAGAATTATTTGTTCTGGTTTTGCTGTTTGAAGTGAAAGAATTCGCACTTGCCATCGCTTTTTTAAGGTTCTGCAGGTACAGAAAATATAAGAGGGGACCTAAGGATTACAAGTACAAAACAGGTAAGTGTTTAAAATTAAAATTGTATTTTGGATGTGAGAAAGATTATTTTTTTTTAATTTGCAACAGCTCTGAGTGCATATTTTGTTTGGTATTTGCCATTTCACAGGTGCATGAATGTGCACATAATTAATTTGTACATGCACTGTAAGTTGATAGCGTGGCACTTTCTTTTCATGAGTTTATATTTGTACACTGCTTTTGAGCAGGGATAATGTTAGGAAGAACACTTGTTCTTGTTTGTGTATTTACAATGTTTATATTAACATTTATTATTGATAGTGGAGAGCTATCATAGTTTTTATGGTAACAAAAAAAAATGTTTGGGTAAAGGTAGGCCAGACGGACACCCTAAGGATATACTGTCAAAATTCTCCCACATGGTTTACTGAAACTTCACATAAAAATGCAGTCTCCTTTAAAAATATAATGGTATGCTTGTCTGGAAAGAAATGTTTGCCACTGAAATGTATGACAAAAAAATAAACAATTATCATTGCCTTTGGGGCATATGGATACATTAGACCTAATTTTTGAAGTTACTCCGACAAACACGCATGAAATTAAAAATATGGCTCCGTTCCATTATGAAAGCACTAAACATGAAACCAGATAATAGTGATAATACACTGCAGGCGTTGCACCCAATCTTCCATCTGTTTGGAGATATGTATGACATTCATCTTTCATGTACTGCTTCCTATATTTGGTAGGCCTACTTGATGTCTTCCTCACGTTTCTCATGGGTCTTTTTGCAAGAATTGGGCTCAACTCCTCAAAACTGTTTCTTCGGGTTTTTTTTGCGATGACTTGGCTGTAGACGTTGATGGCACTGGTGAAACAGATGCCGATTGCTGGTTTGGTAACACCAGCTCTGCCTTGACTTGTACTTCCACTAACACTGCATTGATTGGTACACGTAAGATGTCAGGCTATGGATCATTCCAGGTGAGAATACATGTTCACGGAGACAGTTTGGATTGAAGGGGGAAAATTCCACTGGTCTTGAATCCATTCACACTATTTTGTGGGAGCGTACATGTTAACGTTAAGAAACCAGTTGGTGTGAGCCAACTAAGAGGTAAAAATAAATATAATTTACTTAAGGCGTGTCCGAAACAGCCAAAATTTTAATATTTAGGGTTTATTATTGTTTTATTTCTTAGGATTAGTGGATTAGAACATCTCATCAATTTATATAGCAGTATCCGCCCAGCTCCATAAATGAAGACCATAACTGTGTCTGTTTGTCCCCAAACGTACTTCCTGCAACACTTTGTTCTCACGAATTCCAACAGATAGGAGTATTCCTTTTTGTGCTCAAGTGCGTAGCCTAGCAACCAGGAACCTGCCGTAAACACGGCAAAAATTCTCACACTTGTATTACGCAAGTAAATCCTTATCTTATAACTTTATGTTACTATGCGATAGTATTAAAATACAATTTTCTATCCTGCAGTCGAGCCAGAAGTTGTGTTGTAAATTTTACTTCCAGGGTGGGTTTTGGAGCAAACTTGTGATAAATACACATTTGCACTGTACTTTCAGGACAATCAGATATATCATTACTACCACCTCTAATTACATAAATATATCTAAAAAAAAAAATCTTTCGACCTGTCCGTTTGCCCCCATGTCTGTGTGGCCTGCCCTTACCCTAATGTTGTTGGGGACTGTAGATTCTTTGAATGATATATACAACAACAAAAAGTGCCAAAGTTGGTGATTATGTGTTGATTTTAATTTACATTAGTGGTTTTTATATAGATAAAATATATTTTATTATATTAATCTGTTGTATTAAGTAGGACTGTAGTATGTAAACAACTGAAGAGAAAAGTAGGACTGCAAGTATAATTTTTACTCCATATTCTCATTGTCATTAGATTTGAGTTGTCAGGGTGGCTTTGACACCACTGATCTCAGTTTAGGTTCATGAATGTTATCATTTTGCACCCACTGGATGTTTTTATTAGAAAAAGCCTCTTGAAAGTAGCTGTGTAGCATGTGCTACTAAAAGATTTCTTTCATATGCTATTATCAGTTTATTTGGAACTTGATGGATTGTTATTTTTAACAAGCACTAAAAGGTGTGTGGCCTTCTGCCACACGTTTTTGTTTACCTCGTAACAGTCGTAACCCATGAAAAATTCAGGCAGCTTACCTTTAACTTTATGTGTTGTATTTGACAGGGGCTAAAAATATTCCTGCGTTAAGTACAAAAAAGTCTGTCATATAAAGGTGTAGTAGTGTTAAGCTCAAAATAGCATGCATGATGCAGCTAAGCTGACCGCTCTTAAGTCTTCCATATTGTGATAACACAATTCCATGTCTTCCATATGATGTGTTCAAAAACTCGTGCTTATTTTATTGTGTGACTTGTTAAAGTGAAACATTACTGAAAACTGAAATATATATATTTCATATTGTTACATGCTTGTTCTTTCCTGATCTATCTCATCACCAGTGTATGTTTTTATTAAGACAGTGTACTTACAAGATAATTATGTTTATTCCTACTCGGAGAGTATACTTGCTTTGGTCGGCAACTGGTTTGGCTGGTTTACTATTAGCATTTTAAGTATTGTGTGTATGGAGTACAAATTTTTTCTTCTCTTCTGCAATACAAACTTTTATGTCCACTTTTATACCCGTGGGTAAAACAAGAGGTAGCAGAAATTGGGCATTGTGTAATGTGGGCTTTATGGGTCGCTATTAAACAACAAACACAAGAAAAACTAGAAATTGTCTAGAAATGTTTTAAAAAACTGTGAAAGCTGGTGAAATGGTAATGTTTTCTATACAACATACAATGTTGTCTACTCTATATCTATTTTTTTGTTTTTCAACCACATAATTAATGTATAAAAAATATATCATCAAACAAAACAAAGTGAGTATACTACTGCCTATCCATAATGTGTTTTGAAATCCATATCTAATTTTTTTTTTTTTTTTTTTTTTTTTTATAATCAGAAACAGGCTATGCTAAATAAAGCTCTGAACCTAGTTATCACAAAATTTTGGCTGGTCCATACATTTTCTTTCAAATTAATTTTGTCAAGTCTCAAACACCCACAAACTGTGAAGAAAGATGGCAGGGTTGGGAAAAAAAACAGTTTTTTTTAAAAAAAATATCAAAAAACATGTTTTTTATTGTTTTAAACTGTTTTTTTTGTTTTAAACAGTTTGTCATGTTTTAAAGAGTTTTTTTAAGTTTAACTTTTTTTTTGTTTTTAATATTAATTTTAATCAAAACCATCAGAATATGTTTTGCACTTATGGTTTCAGCAGAAGTCCCATCAGGTGTAAGGTATATTGCTACACATTTTTGAATATGGAATTCCCTGACATTGCCCGGTTTTCCCTGACTGTAGCCATTCCGGATATTATTAAGTACAAGGCAAAAAGTTCACCTTTCAAGGAGTACTTATTCAGTCCTGTAACACTAAAAGAGATTAAACCTCTAGTATGGTGGATGGCTTTGGAGAAAAGTACTCATCATGCAACTTTGAACCTGGCACATCAATTACACAGTGCAGTGGCTTGGTCAGCTGGTATTGAACGTCTTTTCTCCACATTCGGGTTTGTGCATAGTACTTAAGGAACCGGCTAGGAATAGAGAAGGCTGCCAAACTTGTAACTGTTTTCTGTGCACTTAACTAACAAAAACAGATTTTAATTAGGTTAGATGAACTTAGTGGAACTGGCACCCTAAAAGGTATGACTGGTTTAACCCCAAGCAGTGCTGGTATTTTATGTTTACGTGAGGAATGTGTTTCACTTCAAAACTTCCCATCCTAGTCTGGATATTTATCACAATTGGTGACTTACAATGAGACAGCGATGCTTGCGATGAAAATGTCAATATGCAGTTTTCGTTTTCGTAAGAAATAAAACTTTTTTTAAAATACACATAAAAAACATGTTTAGAACAGAATGTTTTAAACATTGTGTTTTAAACTTGTTTTATTCAGAGTGTATTGTTTAAAACAATTTTGAACATATTGTTTTAAACATTTTGTTTTAAACGTGCCAACCCTGATGGTATACCTCTCTAAAGAATTTTTAACTCTATAAAGTGTACACTTTCAGATCACTACAGGAAGTTTTACATTTATTAACATTTCATTACAAAGTCCTTTCATTAAGTACTGAAAGTATGAGATTTTGCTGTAAGTAGAACATTCAAAATAAAAATAATTCAAAATATAAATAAAATTGAAATGTGTCTTAAAAAAAAAGGGCTGTCTACAGAAAAACATTCACAGCTGTAATAACAAAGTAAGCCCAAATAAAATTTTAATTTCCAAGTGCACTGAAGCTATTTATATTAAATTCAGGTTAAACAAATACGTACACCATACAGCAGCTAACATGAAACTGTACAATAATATAGCTATTTTACTATAATTATCTTACAAGAACTAAAATAATTATTTCCAAAAAATTAAGTTAGAGAGAACTTACTGATTTTTATTAGATTGCCAATTTTTCACCTGCTTTTTATGTTGCAAGAAATTAACTCGAAATGTCCGCCCCACAATAAACCCTCCTACGAACTCAACTTTCTGTTCATGGGGTTTTCCGGAGATTTCAACCACTCTTTGTGCAGTATCTGTTTGAGCTGAGTCAGACGAAGGGAGGGGTTTTCAGACTTGATGCGGGGCAGGTTTGCTTCCTCAAAGGCTGTGTACGCTGCTTTCATGCGCTTCTCGGGGTGTTTGTCAACTTCAGGCTCCCCCACACTGAAAGCATAAAAAAACATTGCTTTAATTACTTGTATTATGTCTACACCTCTGTAGCATCTCGGAACGACTTTTTTTCTCACCTAATACCCTTTTTTTTTATTGTTCGTAAACCGAGGCAGATAGACCTTTCGCTAAACATATTAAAAATTCTAAATGAAGCAAAAAAACCTTCAAACTGTTCAAGAAATACCGATCCCACAGAAAACATTTTTGAGACACACACACAAGTGATAACTGAGTGAAAGAGGAAACAGCAAAATTTTAATTTGGGAGTTTTATGTCTTCCTCAGAACCTTTAAGTGGCATTTGTGCCTTGGGAGATACACCGATCGTCAACTACTATCTTTAACAGGATTTAGCCCAAGCATGAAGCGCAGGTTTTGTACGGCATTATATGGCTCAACACGGCATAAGACATATAGGCCATGGCTTCGGGCACTTATTGACATCAACATTTGTGGAATGGCTTAATTCTGTTACGAATGTGGGAGGCAAGGGCGTGAAGCGGCCTGACGGCTCTGCATGGCCACTGACGTCACACACGCATACCTTCTCGGGGATTAGGGTGGTCCGGCCTTGCCACACCCTTGATCCTGTGCCCTCCTTCCTCGGCGCTGTTATCCAACCCTTAGCGGCCTGGGAATTCTGCAGGCTTACCGAGGCCTCCGCATAAGAGTGGCGTGAACAATGCGCCGTTATTCCGGATGCTTGGAATGTCGGGTCGGCCTGGGATGACGCGACATGTCACAACCACTCCAGCGAGTCCCAGAAAGACGGCCAAAGAGTACGAAAGCGGCGACGCCGGCCTCCGCAGGAATTCCTAGTGTTCGTACAGGTGAGAGCTGAGTGAAGTGCAAGTTCGGCGAACAGCGCAGACACGGAGCAACAGGGCCGTGCATGTGTTGACAGAGTGGCTGTGTGTGTGTGTGTGTGTGTGTGGAAAGTTGCGAGATTAAGGGGCGAACCACTGTTGAGCCTAGCTCCAGCGAGGAGAGTGAACTCGACAGACTTAGTGATTTTGTGAACAGACATCAAGTGTGGTGATTTAATTAGTAACGTAAATATTAGTTGCAGATAAAACTTTGTAAAATTAATTGGGATACCCATAAAAACTTATTTTCCCCATTTGTAAAAATATTTATAGCAGTTGTAGTTACCCTAATGAAATAATCGGTCATTTTCTCACAGCAGTTTTACACTGAAGCTCGATAGTAAATATATACTGTAACAAGGTATAAAAGCTTAGAAAAATACTATTTTATGCCCTGCCTTGCCAGAAATTTGGATGAATAACTTGAATTTTTAAATAAAGCAAAAAATTAAAAAACTCCGATGGCGAGGTAAAAATTTGAGGAAAAGACTAAAGCTCGAACGATACTTACGTGAGCACTGCGATGGCCTCGTCTATGGTTCGAGCCTCGTCTCCTTCGACTTGTAGCCTGTTCACGTTCTCCTCCAAGGGCTTCTCGATGTGCGTCACCGGCTCCTTGACCTTCCCGCCCGCCGCCGCCTGGCGCTTCGTGTTCTCAGCCTGCAACGTCACAGCAGGGTGTCTACAAATACTGCAAGCTAATTTATGGACTTTTTTTTTTTTTTTTTTTTTTTTTAAGAAATTTCCAATAAGATTTCATTTCAACTTTTTTTATATCACATAAAAAATAAAAGCAAAATGAAACATGAGAAAATGTAATACAAAATTGATCTACATGTAGCAGGAGCAGCCCCTCACTGTAGGGGTCCGCTTGCACTTGCAAAAACGTGACTGTGAAACGGGGTTGATAAACGTAAACATAAATAGCATGTTTCATGGAAAACTTTCGGTATTATGCAAAAAAGGAACCAACCCACAATTTTGTTATATTTTATTTGAAAATAAATTAAAATAGTACAAGGTAGATCGTACCGTCGTTGCTATTATTATATCAGTATTTATACTAGACCATTAAAATTATACCCACATTATGTTATCAATACGAGAATTAATATTTATGATTAACTTTAACTTCAAAATACTCAGAATAGGTTTCATGTGGGTTAGTTCCTTTTTGCATAACTACGTCCATATATTATAGTTCTCTGGGAATCATACAACATACAAGCACCCTATATCCTAGGTTAACCCTACGTGCAAAACTCTCAGATCGGATGGGCCCCTTCAGCTCTGCGTATCTCTGCGGGCCTCCCTTGCGAATCCTACAGCAGATTATGTGCAGGAACAAAGCAATTTTTATGCTAGGAAGCTAAAACTTTTTTTTTTTTTAAAGATGATTTCCTCATGGTTCAAGAGGACAGTCTCAAACTATTTATACTTAATGTGTGGCTATAAAATGAATTGAGGCAAGTTAGCATTAGGCTGCTGGAAATTTAAGTTTCATGACTTCCTCCGCAGTCGCTGTTTATCTCGGGACTTTTTCGTGAACTTGCAGGCATCCTATACAACCATCATGACAAATATGGAAAATTGCAAGAAAAGGTGATTAATGTCTTTCATGAGTTACGTGGAGTCCAGTATCTGTTTACTGCACGCCTTCAAGAATTACCTTTTACAAAGTTTACTGAGATACCTTATCCTCAAGAAGACAGTAAAATCATATCACTGAAATGCATGCCAAAAACCCACCTAACACAGAAATGAAAGTTAATACACAATATAGTAGTTTTAAATATTATTTCAATTGAACGAATTTAAACAATCTACCTATGTGTGTTTATTACTGCACAGTAAAAATAAGAATTACCTCAATAAAAAAAAACACACACAAAACTTGAATTTTTGTGATTTATTGCCAATAGTCATTTCATTACTGTTAGAATCTTCTTGAAACTCATGAGACCCATCCTAGATAAGACATCAGCTGCTACAATGCTACACAATTAATTAATTTATTTATAAATTAATAAATAAAAGTCAAGCAAGTTTTTTTTATTACTGAATAAAAGTTATAGAAAAGTAGGTACCTGAATTTGAAACTGGGTGATTTTGGAAATAGGCTGTTTGGTTGGAGGCTTGATGGAACTAACTTCCTCTTCCAGGAGAGCCTTCGACTCCGCTTTCTTGGCCAGAATCTCTTGTTTCTTCCGAGCTTGCTCTTCCTGGGGTCAGAACGAATCAAAAACAACTTCTCACCCTCTGATGTTCAAAGAGAGCAAAACGAAATTAGTTTCAGAGACATGCCCAATGATTAATTGGACAGTCTCGGGGTACATGGTAACAAGTCAATCTTTGTCTCTTACAGAGGAGGAACAACAGGCTAATTTATTTATTTCCTCATGGATTTATGTGCTATTCAAAGCTTAATATTATTGCAATGCTGAAACTGACACAGTTCATTAATAAAAAGTTAAGAATTATAACTAAATAGGAAATTAGATTATTTTTCTTTTAACCTAGGTAAAATGAAAATTGCCTCAAATGTAACTTGTTACCTCTTGTCCCAATTGGCATTTGAAGTGTGTATTGTATGTATTGAGGCATTGATAGGAATGGACAGATTACAGCCTAGGTACTCAGCTCTCGTAAACCCAGTAGTTGTGGAGGCAACTCACTCAGGTCCAATTCATACCCATTATACTTTGTGCATCTTCAAAACACATTACCTTGTGACATAAATAATTTAATTCATAAATCAGTGATTATAGATCCTATTAAAAAAAAAAGCCTAATTTAAGAAAATACTCGTCAAATTAAAAAATATATACCAACAACATTCTAATGACAACTGCATTTTTAAAAGATAATTTGACTCGTGGGTGGGCATTCCGAAAAGTTTGTATTTTAAGAGCGTGGGGGGGGGGGGGGAAACATTGTTTCACAAGTATGCGTAGTAATTCCAGAAATATTTCTGATTTCCCCGACTTTACCATGACTTTTCCAGGGTACATGGAATTCCCTGACTATACCAGGTTTTTCCTGACCGTTAAAAACCCAGACTTGGAAAATATTTCTTTGAGGTGCAAACATACTGCCCTCTCCCTGGAGAATCCACGTACCGAATTTCACAGCTCTAGGACCTCACCATCTCTGCGCTACGCGAACTGCAGACAGACACGACAGTCTCTCCCTTATTAATACGTAGGGACCGGAATAATTCGCGGATTCAATGACCTCTAGGATAGCCTCCATTATCCTCTGCATTTCTCAAGTAAACACGTGTGTTCATTGGGTACTAAATTGTGAGGCGTCTCCACTGGGTAGCTTGTGATTCGATGCTTCTTCGGTCGATAGTCACTCATTGGCCCAGAGAGTTCCAGTTAAACTGCGAGCCAATAGCAGAACCGGAAGAATTGTACACATGTTTGAATTTCAGCCTATCGGGAAATAAATCCACGAATTTTTCCGGTCTCTATTAACACAGGATTGTTATTTGTTAATCCCTCTCCTGAAGTACCCCGCTTCTCGTCACCCTCCGATGCGTGGAAGGGCGGCGACCGCCCACTCACTTTCTTCTGCTGCTTCTTCAGGATGTGCTTGTCGTCGTCTTTCCACAGCTCCTCCTCGAGCTGCTTCGCGCGCTTCGACTCCTCCTGCTCCTTGGCGGCGGTCTTGCGCGCCCGCGCCGCCACCGCCTTGCTGTTCTCTCCGGCAAACTTCTTGGGCATCTGCGGCACGGTCGGCAGGAGGTCGGTGGGACAGTCCCCCAGCTCGCGCCGCGGGTTTGGGGGGATTCGAGTTTCCACGCCGATACTTGAGTACAGGAGTTAGCTCTATCAGCATGTTTACAAACATCAGTAGGAACATTTCCCTGACTTTTTCATGACCTAACAATCTTTTTAAAATATTCCGCAAATTTTGGCATTTCCCGAAAGAAATAAAAGACAATCCAGCCACCACCGTACCTAAAGCTGTAATGGTTCAAACAGTGTGTATGCGTATGTCTGTGCCTGATTACCATCTGGAAAAAAAAATAAATTATTTGAGTACGGGTGACTGCATACCGGAGCCCGACATTTCCCCCCCTCAAATTATGAAGGATTTTCTGTGACTTTTCCAGCTTTTACAGTAAATTCCCTGAACAACCCTGACTTTCCAGAACGTGGACATCCTGTCTGCGTCTGCTGGGTCTCACTGACCACATGGTTGGGTCACCTCCGAGGGTGCTGGAACAGCAGCATAAGTCATTTCATGCAATCATCACAGTCCCTCAATTTATTTTTACCATTAGAGTTGATATGTGAGTGGGTGCATTGAGGCAGAGGGGGTGGAGACACACAGGCCATCCAAGACGGTCAGAGATCTTTTGTAAGACATGCTGGATGGGTAGGAACGGGTTGTAAAGGCAGTGGTAGACAAAGGTGGAAACAGCTGGGGTTCACCATGGAACTGTGTGCCAGGTCATGGTCAATGATTTGGGGAAAGGAATAAATTGTGGCATGCAAAGTTCTGCTGAAAATTGCGTGGTTTATGGAGGACTTGGAAGGACAGGGAGGTTGTAGATAAATTTAGGGCAAGATGAAAGAAAGTCAGTTTCACGAAGAAAAAATCTGTTAGAGGAACCAACCGTTGGAATAGGGAAGAAAGATTGGGAAAACAGCTAAAAATATCCAGCGATAACTCTACAAAGAAAACCTTGATTGTGGGGAAGGAGGTGGAAAAATATGTGAAGGGCAGGCATAACTTGGGTCTACCCGGATGCATACTTAAGGCTTGATCGCACATGCCCATGCACCATATTAATTCTTTCATTTTCTTGTCACTAGTATTATCCAAGGGAGTACATAATTTTCTAGAGTAGGTGCTCTTCTGAAAAAGAAAAAAGAAAGTTAAATGTTCTGTATCATGTATCCAAGTTTATCCCTTGATCCAGATGGCATGATCCTGTACCTACAGTTTGATTCTGTGGTAGGCCTACATGATGCTTGCTGTTTTTTAATTTAGTACGTCGAAAGATCCTACACAAAAAAACTTGTGATATAATAATGAATAGTGATTGTATGATGAATATAAAATATATTTTCCTTTGTATTTATCTCAAGATCATAATTTATTTTTATATCACAAGTTTTTGTTATGTACAGGATCTTCCGATGCACTAAATTAAAACAGCAAGCATCATTTACCACAGGATCATGCCCCTCCACGAGGGGAAGACTGCAGCTAGGTGGTTTAGGGGAAGTGAAGGAAACTATAAAAATATGAGGATGAGTTTCTCACTAGTCCATTAGAGTTAATGAAGGAAATGGAGTGGGAAATGCAAGGACAGAAGGTGGTCAGTGAGGATAAAGGAAATGTTATCAGGACATAAGACTAAAGAGAGGAAAGCCTAGAAACCGTAGGGAGTACTTCACATGTTTTCAAGAGGAAAACAGAAAGGGTTAAAATTTATCTGACAGTAAGAGAAATTGGTGGATGGAATAGTTTAAATGAAGCTTGTTAACAAGATTGTGGTGCAGTTAAGGAGATTAGGGATATAATTACTGTGCAATGGTTACGAGAGTGTGTGCCCAACAGCAGCAAATATACAATAATAACAATGATGATGCTTTTACCACAGTAATAATAGTAACAGCTTAGCATGCTATCCACATTCATACCTTGCAACAAGCAAAAAGGATCAGAAAAAATTTAAAAGCCCTTTCAAAGTTAAATTGCACCTCTGACTAAACAACTCAAGAAAAAATATTTTGACAACCTTTGTGTTTATTTTATTCGTTCCCAACGAGATAATAACAAAAGCCCTCTCAACTTCACGATTTTCGATGGAAAAAAATAAATCTTTAAAGTAGTTCTTAATAGGCCGCTACGAGCACTCTTGTACATATTGTTATTTTAGTTGTGCAATGTCTGTAGAAGAGATATGTCTCTATGGAACTTGTATAATATTCTTAACATTAAATATTACATGATATAGCTTTATGTTTATAAATTATAGTTAATTTCACGTTCATATAGATCTGGCAAACGTACCTTAATTCTCTGTCTGAGTAGTGAATTTCGCGGTTGGCTGTGAACTAACGGCGCTTGTATTGTGTGACTCCTTCATTAAATTAATATTTAATGGGAGTTTCATATAAAACTATATATATTTATAAAATAATAATTCATGTTAAAATTCGAGTAAAGTTTCGGGTTTTAAATTTATTTGGAAGCTGTGGAGGGTTTGAATACATAGCAATAACTTTTCCACAATTTTCAGTTGAAGTTTTAATCTAACATATACATTATTTAACCATTTTTTTAATTGATAAGTCAGCAGTGTGTTGTAGTAGTAAAATGCGTGGGTTGATAATCTGTGGGCTCGGGTTTGATACCTGCCAGGATTTTTGTTTTTCACATTTTCATTTCAGTTTAATATTTCTCGAAAAAATAATCTATTGATTACAGATATTAAATATATTTAAACAGTTAAATTACATAATCAGGTGAGGTTCTGAATAAAATAAACATTTTAAAAAATTCTAACAAGTAATTATCTACTTTTTTTAAATTTATTATCAGAAGAAACATTACATTTTTTTTTTTCATTTTTCAATAAAATAATACGTTTTTAACATAAATTAATTACATTCATACAGGAAAAAAAATTCACAAAATATTTTAATATTTAGTCTTTAGTCTACTGTCGGTGCTGTGTACTGCGACATTGTGACAGGTTTTTTTGTTTACTTTATTAAATAGCTCGGTATAGTCTATATATTATCACTGACATAATTATTGATTGTGTAGTTTCTCTCGACGAGCTATGAGTTGAGGTTGGTATACATTTTTTATAATTATATAATTTTTCTGTGTTAATTTGGCATATTTTACTTTCTCACCATCAGTCAGTAACGGGTAGTGTATTATTGTGATAATAACAGCTTATGTGTGGAAGAGGTAAAGTATAGGGGCGCGGAGGTTTACAAGTATCCGGTGGAGTCGTGGAGTCACTGCGGTCAGATCTTGAATTAAAGAGAATTTAGCGGGGAGAGGGGAGAGTGAATCATGTGCGCAAGGTGTGGAAGAAGGGCGTCTGCTAGGGATTGGGCAGCGCGATGAAAGGCAAGGCATACTTGACAGTATGTGCCTACGATCCCATCCTAGGAAGCAGAGGTGAAGAAGTTGGAGAAAGTACAGTAGATGATGGCAAGGTGGGTGACAGGTATGTGGAGTATTGGTTGAGGGAGGGAGGGAGGGGTGACTCATATGCAATCAGTGGTTGTTATGAAACTGGGATGGGGCACACTTAAGGAGAGAAGCCGAAAGAAGCGACTGGTAAGTCTGTTTAAGGTTTTGTGGCTAGGAGTAATGGGGCTATGGAGAACCACAGAGCAAGACTCTTAACACCCAAAACCAAAAATGACATATATGTCCACATAAATGGTACAAAGATATTCCAAAAAGGTGTCCAATTTGCGGGTATCAAGCTATGCAATAGTTAGCCAGAAAATCTAAAGTATACTGAATATGACATAAATTAAATTTATAAATATGAAATAAACTAATATTGCTGAACTAATTTTGTCAATTCTGTTAATTTGTGATTTTTTTATGTGTGTGTATATATTTAATGTTAAGCTTATTTTATTGTTTTTAAACATATTCACGGACATACACTATTTCTAGTTTTAACTGTATGTCATAGAGAAACAAAATGAATACACAAACACACCAAAAACCTGCTAAATTTAGTCGATCTGAAATGTTAGATACATAGACAGCAAAAAGAGAATTTCATGGAAGAAATTAGTTTGAAAAAATATCACAGCACAGACCAGTAGTGGGCTGACAACAACAAGACAGTTGTAACAAGAACAGAAAATACATCAAACAATGATCTTGGACAACACAATGATAGACAAACTGAACAGTGACACAAAACTGATTATCGGGACAACGCAATGACAACATAGCGACGCTCAGGCAAACTGAGCGATGAAACTAAAATATTCAGGACAACACAATGACGACGGCACAGATGAACACAATATCAGTTTTGCATCATCGTTGAGTTCCTGTCCACCTGCAGTATTCTTACTTTAGTTAATTATTTAAAAAAGGGAACAAAATGCTACAGGCACACGGGTGTGTTCTATCTGTTTTCTCCACTTACATGCACCCAGAGTGACGCAGATTTGCGACTAAATAAAATCAGAATTCAAAAAGTGTTTTTTGGAAAGCATCCATCCAAGATCAGCAAGATTTTATAACACTCTTTCCATTCAATTATATTACTGAAGGATTTGTTTTAAAAAAAAATTATTGGTAGAGGGGGGTTGTGGAAGAGAGTGGTAAAATTAAAATTTTATGTATGTGTGTTTGAAAACATACAAGGTTAAATATTAAAAATATTTATTGTAAGCATCACCTCCAAGGCAAGATTAGCTCAATGCTCAGTATGTTTGTATGTGGTTGGTGTTGGTGTTGAAGTGCGAGCCAGCCTGACGAAGGGCTGTTCCCACTCGGCAGGTGTGCCTCCATCCAGCACGATGCAGAATGAACTGCTCGCAGTCATGGCTGGAGTCGGTGCAGAGCTGCGCCTCCCGGGCCGTGGGGCCGTGCCTCGGCCGGCAGCGCCAGGTGCACCCCGCGACGGGCGGCGCCCGGCACGGCCACTTCGTCGACCTGGGGCCCCGGAGGCGGGTCCGTGTGGTGCACGTTAAGGCCCTGGACTTAGCGACCGCCAAGCGCCTGTCGGGGCTGGACGCGGCGAGCGATGCCGCGACGAGCGCCCCCTACGCCGGCAGGCGGTCGCGAACGCTGTCCGTGGCCTCCGACAGTTCCAACCTGTCGACGGAGGAGTACTGGTTCACGCGCTGGAGTCGGCCCCTGAGGAGCTCCGACGGCTGCAACTGCTCTTTCCGCAGGTCCTGGAGGCGGTCCGTCAGGGACTCGAAGATTTCCCACCAAGTCCTACCTGAACATCGAGAGCACAACGAAAATTACGCTGTCGAAGAAGTTTCAAAGCGACCATTCCTGGAAGACTACGCTGAAAGTTTACTCCAAACCACTTTAACTGAGGTTTTTGTGTACTTGTCGACTGATAAAAGTATTTTGTTTAAACGCTTTGGTGAACTTGAATCCATAAAAGAGACCCTTTGTGATTCGCCCGAAACACCTGATCGTTCTGATGGGAAGGAGTGCTTTAGCTTTACCAATCATTCGTTCGTTGGATCTTGTGATGTAATTAACGTAATCTCTTTAGATACTAAGTCTGAGTGTGGGCTCATAGCCCTGAATCCAAATGATATTACTGATAAGACTGTTACCTGTGTGTTTCAACCGGCGCCTACCTCTGTAACGGGTCTTAATGATAAGCAAACGGGAGAGAATGAATGTGGGACTGTGGAGCATAATTTGTCAACCGAAGCGTTGAGTGACATCGATAAAGATGTGTCTGAGGCCAAAGAAATCGTCAGTAGCAATAATCAAAGTTTCTGTTACTCCAACTCTAATGGTTATAAGTCGAGTGGAAAGATTCTGGAGGCAGACCAGTCGGATTCCCGGGTGCCTCCTATAGAAAGAAGAAGCAGGAGAATGTGTAATCACACCCGTTCTACAAGACTGGTAAGTGACAGTTACTGCATATTAATTGTGATAAAATATGTACCATTTTTCTTATGTCTTTGCCGTTTTGGCTTTACAATTTTTTTCCTTTAACAATCACATTATTTTACACTATTTATCCAAATTTTGGCATGATGGACCATAAATTAAAACTTTGGTGAATTTTGGAAGTCACAACTTATTGAAACTAGTGAGATAAGTATACAAAATTAATTGTATTGGCGTATAGAAACACCACCTTGTTTGCTGAATGGGGGATTGAAGTATGAGTTACTGTGTCAACTATGAAGTTGTTTGTTAAGTTGTAGCATCCAGGAAATAAGTTGAATAAGAACTAAGTGAAAGGGTGGTTAGGTTAAGCAAGGTAGACTCCTATAATATGTCATCTTTGTTAAAATATTAGTTCATGCCCTCGGAAATCTCCCAGGTGCACACGTTAAAAATTGCTAGTTTGCTCACTGGGTGTAAATGTTTGCTTTCTTCGCAAAGGTGCCTACAAATGTACAATGCTAGACCAAGACTTCAAAAAAAAAAAAATAGCTTGCTATGCCGGTAACATCCACTGATGGCCCTGGGCAATTCTCGACCAACCAAGGCAGGGATAGTTAACCTGCCATGCTAACAGGAAGTCACTATTAGACTAAATAAATCTAAACAAACGCTTAAACCATTCACACATTCTTATAATATATAAGTTTGTAAATTATACTTTTTAATTGCTGTTAATGATCACTGTGATTAATTTAATGCCTTTTTTGCTTGTATTACTTATGTGCTGTTAGAATTACAACCCAAAATGATATTTGAAAAGGTGACTACCAAAAAGTAACAAAGTTGAAGGAATGGTTACAGTGGACTTCACATCGGGCAGAAATTTTTACTAGCACTTCTCTCTGTCTGTCCCTCTCTTTTCTCACCAAACACTCCATCCTCTCGACAGAAATTTGTTTTGCATCCAGGTACTTTTTATATTTTATATTTTAAGTTAATAAGCTCACTAGAAACTTGGTAATAGAGATCTTGTTTGAAAACATGGTTATCGATAATGGGGAAAATAAAAAAATATGTATTAGATATTGTATGATTATTTTTTTATGTTCACTTTTTATTTCACACTTTTTGTAGTTCACAAACAAAGCTCGTGGGCCCGGTGGTTGTGGGGCAGAGAGTGCACAAGCGTGCGTGCTTGCAGAAGCCCGTGCTGTTCTTCCTGCACGGGGCCGGCAGCTGCGCGGACCTGTGGACGGGGCTGGTGCTGCACTTCGCCCGCGCTGGCTACGAGGTGGTCGCCCCCGACATGCTGGGGCACGGCTACAGCTCCGCGCCGGACTGCGCGCCCGCCTACGCCTTCCCCCGCCTGCTCCAGGACGCGCTCGACGTGTTCGACGCCTTCGTCGGCGACCGCAGGAGCGTCGTCATCGGCCACGCTTTCGGGTCGGTCTCTCCGTCTACCTACCTACTTTCCCATGAGTATCCGAGTATAATGACTGAATTCAATGGGTCTTTCGGTCTACCTACTTTTCTATAAGTATCCAAGTATAGTGACTGAATTCAATGTTTGACTGTGAATTGCTAGTATCGCCATGATGAAAGATGATTCAGCACGTGGGTGTGGTGTGCAGGTGCAGTCTGGCTGCCGCGGTGGCCCGCCACAGGAGCCAGGGCGTGGCGCAGCTGGTGCTCATCAGCGGGGGAGGCCCCACGCCCCTCGCCCCGCGGTCTCCCGGGAGCCGGCCCCCTGCCCTGCCCGCCCTCCTGCGGGCCTGCCTGCGCCCGCTCGTCATGTGCGGCTTCAGGAGGTGAGTCCGCCCGGCCCTCATCGGCTGCTCCCAGCCTGTGTGCGTCTGCCACTGCTCATCCTTCACTCCACTCCAGTGTTCTCCTCTCTCTCTCCTGCTCTTCCCACCTCCTCCTCGGTCTTCCTCGGTTACCACAGCCTCTCTTTTCCCCATTCTCCGGACATGACCGTAACATCTCGTTTGTGCTCCTGCTCTTGCTTGCAGCATCCCACTCCTGACGCTGTCTCGCCTCGTAACCGCCAACACACTCCTCTCAAACTTCATTCCTATTGCTCTGATCTTCTACGGTCCAGGTCTCTGCTCTATGAGCGACAATGGACACACAGTAGTAGGTTTTGTTCAACACTAGTTTTCATTTTAGTGGCACCTCCGTGTTCTGTACAAAATATCTCACACACCTGTAGAATGCATCTTCTTGTTTGTCCTCTTATTATTGCTCCTTGTTTCTTATTAATTTCAATTATTAAAGTGTCTATCCTTTTTATTAATCACAGTAACTATCGTGCACTTTATGTTCTACCATTCTTTGTCAGCTGATAGTTAAGAATATTTATCAAAAATCATAAAAAGTCACATCAGTATAAATACTTATTGAATACTTTTTACAGCTTTGCATATTACATTAATTTATTATCTGACTGCAAAATATGGGACAAAATATAGATTGCAAGAGAGTCAACGTGATAAATTTACTTGTGACATAAATTTGTAATACTTTTGCTCTTGATAGCACGTACTGTTGAAAGGTCTTGTCAGTAGTCTGTGGCATCAATGTATAACATTATACCTGGGGCCTATGTTAGCTGCTGTTGGGAAAAAAAAAGTGTTATAAACACCATGAGAACGTTTATTGTATAGTGTAACAAGGTATGAATTGTATTTATATCTCCTTTTCAGGCATAAAATATTACTATGTGCCATTATATTTTTTATCTTATGTTTCCACACAGAATATCCAATCTCTGCAGTGTTGCAATTAACGACACACACAAATAAATTTTATTAAAATTTTCTACTAAAATAACCAAATAAAACATACATTTAGTATTTCTTTGCCACGTAAGGGCACACTTAACATTCGAGAGTTGGGTGTGACCCATGCTAACATCTACCAATTGATAGGTACAAAAAATTGAATTTTTAACAGTAACTACCAATTTGTAGAAAATAAATAATTGTATAGTGTTTATCAAGCTCTCATGTTATATAAGCCTGTGTTGGTAATGAAGAAAAAAAAAGATTCTGAAAAACATGTGGTTATATTGATGCCACGGCCAAGCCCCGACTTGTTTTGTTTGTTTTCGTCTGTTATGACTAGAGTCCCGGAAATTTCGCGGATTCTCCCTGGCCTCAGGATAGAATTCAAAGTTATAGGTGTGCTCGACCCGTGTTTACTTTCCCATCTGTTGATTTCTTAGCGAGAACATTTTTTATCCTTGTTTATTTGGCACTAGCTGATTCGCTTACTTCTCTCCCGGCCGGGCATCGGCGGCTCGCGGTCGTAGAGGGGCGTGTCCAAACAACTGCGTGCCAATCACGAACGCCGTGCGAGAGTGTGGAGATTTGCATTCTAGCTCGCGACTGAATGAATCCGCGAAATTTCCGGATCTCTAGTTATGACCGCGTTGCCGACTAAACCCTGAGATGAACAGCGTGGTCCCCGGGTGGCAGCAGGAGTTGTGGTCTCGCCCCGGCAGGAACATCCTGTACGCGCCGTGCGGCAAGCACATAGAGCCGTGCGAGCTGACGAGCGGCGGCGTGCCGGGGTACGTGCTGCGGCACGTCGCCCAGGGGCAGAGCTGGCCCGAGGGGGACGCGGCGTTCCACCGGCGCATCCTCGCGCCGACCCTGCTGGTGCACGGACTGCTGGACCGCAGCGTGGCGCTCGTGCAGGCGTGCGAGATGGAGCGGGTCAGTGTCTGGGTCTCGGGGCGACGCTGGACTCTCCTTCTCTCTGTTGTGGTCCCTGCGAGTGTAAATCCTCGTGTGTCGCTCCAAGAGTGCTCCCCACAGGTTTCATTTATCTGTAATCCATCGAGCCTTCTTCTGGTAGAAACCACAAGGCTATGGAACATGTCATTTACATATTCACAGTCATACATGTACATACAGTTTTACATGTACACTGTTTTTAAAAACACATACATATTCAGTTTTACATAGGTACATATAACTTTGAAGTAAAACAAATAGTGATAAAATTTTTTTTTCCAGATGATCTGAATTACAAATATTACATTATTTACTTTTAGTATACCTACATACCCATAGACATGATGTGTCGAGCAATTTCTTATATTTTTTATTAAGTAATAAAAAAAATTAAGCAGGATTTATGGTATTAGGATATTGTCGTTAGGTAGTGATGGGAGCAGTGACAAATTTTGTTCCTGTGACACGCCGTGACCAGTGACATGAAAGTCACAGGGTCAAGTCACCGTGACATTGTTACTGTTAGTGACCTTGTTGCTAAAATGTAAAACCGGAGTTTTTTTATTAATAAATATAGTGTAACATAATCTCCTAATAATTGTATGTTTTTATATATGTGACATACAACATGTAATCATTGATAAACCAAATTAGTTCATAGTTTATTGGAATTATTAACTTTGCATTTTTACACATGAAATAAATATCTTCTATATTATTTATAAAAAATTTTAAATAAAATATTTTTTATTAAAATATAACATTAATCATCACATTTTTTTAATAATATGCAAAACACGAAAACTTGGCAATATCCTACTTCACCGAATTAACAGTGTTTGTTTGGCTTTTTTTTTTTTTTTAATTTGGACAATAACATTTAGTTCAGATTCACAAAATTTGTGAATCATTTAATGATTTTGAACAGAGTAACTGGACACACCAGTGTCGCATACCTCGCCGAGAAAGTACTCGTGTGTCACGTGTTGCTGCTGCGGCAAGTCACCATTAATTTCCCGGCGCCGTTACTCTTAGGGACCTGTGACTCGCACCGCAGTGACACGCCCGCAGCGACTTGCGCCAGTGACACGCTCTGCAGTGACACGTGACCCGTGACATGCCAACCGCGCCGTTACTCTTAGCGACCTGCGACCCACGCCGCAGCGACTCGCACCGCGGTGACACACTCGTAGCGACACGTGACCCGTGACACGCATCGCAGCGACAATCGCGAAGAGACGTGACATTGGCCCTGTTACTTATAGCTAAAGTCACCACCGTGACACGTGACATTGCAGTCGCCGTGACAAAGTCACCGGTACAGTAAATATTCCCCATCCCTATCGTTAGGCATTGAAGCTGTACAAGGGAGTCTGGCTGTAACCAGAATGCTTCCCCTCTTTCAGCAGTATACTCCATAAATTATGCTTGCCTGTTCTTGGTGCTGTCAAGGGGGGGGGGAGTCCACATATTTGCAGTGACCACTTTTTACTTGAGATTCAAGGGAATGTCATTTCCAAATGACATGGATCAGAAAAAATTAATTTAATTTTTGTTTTATTTGGGAATTTCTTATCGAATCAGTTTTAAAACCACAAATTCTCGCTAATTTATTTTTATTGTTCTGAATGTATCTGTTTTTAGACCAATTTATGCTAAAAATTATTTTACCGTAAAAATGCAGCATATGAATTTTAGCCCTGTTGTGATGGAGTAAATATTATTAAACATCTTTTATAAAAATATAAACACTGAAATCCTGTGTTTTAAGAATGAAATTGGACTACAAATTAAACCATAAAATCATGTCTCTATGTATGACTAATAACTAGGGCTGTGCGGTTCTGGTTTTCATTGGTCCAATCGGTTCCTATTTGAGTCTGTATAAAATATAGTAAAAAAAATATTAATGCTTCACTAAGTATGAATGCAGTTAACTGTGTCATTATTTGGTTATTAAAAACAATTTTAAAAACACAGAAAAGAGGAGTACAGTCTTTGCATTGGCCTAAAACTTTATTTTTTTAAATTAATTTTAAGCTTACCTCAAACTTTGGAACAGGTACGCTAATCGTTGCTGGTGTCAAAATTTTGATGGTGAAGCTATGTATTTAGTTCAGTAGAACAATGGACGAGTTCTTGTGAAGATTTAAACTGCCAAATTTTGTTATTTAGTGTGCTACCAAAAATAATACAGATAATTAATTATTATTATATTATTTTATTTTTCATTGGTTTGTGGATGAGACTATAAATATTACTTGCAAAAAAAATTTTTGCAAATAATCTTTGCTTCACCATCCATTTTCCTCAATCCAAATAATTAATTTAGAAAAAAAGTAAAGTATGAACGAAAGTGAGAACTAAATTAGTTCGCTGAATGTTTAAAATGTTTTCACAGACGATTCCTCGGGCGTTCTTGGAGTTGATCCCGAATGCCGGACACCTCCCCATGTTGGACGCCCCGTCTCGACTCGGACACATGATACACTGCTTCATCGATTGGTGGAGTGACTGAGCTAGCGGTACGTGTTGAGCAATCTCTTCCAGGGGTGTCCAGAGCTGTGGTCTCAACATAATTGTTGTTTCTGAAACTGAAATTGTGTGGTAAACCACACGAGTGTTATTTTTTTAAAGATTTTTTTTTTAACTCCAGTTTACCTAAGCTGGAAGTGGCAGCATTGGGACAATGCATTCAAAATTATTTTATTTCAATATTGAGGTCAGTGCTGGCCAACTGGCATGTTGACCCACGAAGTTGTTTTGTTTGGCCCACTTAAAGAATCGTCCAACAAATAAATGTTATCAGGTTTACTGTCATTTATCAGGCATGTTTGTTAACACGTGCGTAGAATAAGTTATCATTACAATAAACACCGTTCTGAAGCCATAATATTTTCACAGAAATATTGAAACCATATTATTTATATTTTTGCAAACTGTTAATTGTTTCATGGCTATTATTATTATTTTTTTTAAAATACTCTACACTATATTTAAGAGAATTTTATATATTTATATATTTACCACATGCCACATATGTATTGGTTAATTTACAGAATAATATAATGTTAAAAGTTAAAATATTGTAAGAAATTTAATATTATTTCATGTGTCAGGCACTGGAATTAGTTTTAAAAAATGTCGGACCCTTGCATTAGTTTAAAAAATAATACCTGCTAAGTTGGCCAACACTGATTTTGATGTATGATTTGCCCATCCCAGCTTAGCTAAAATCTGTCAAGTCATAGGTACTGCATTGTATGTGGTTACTGTATTGTGAGATAATAATTGTGTTGTTAAACAGATTGTTTAGTGTTGTTTTATAGGATTTTTACATCACGTGGTTATACACAGAATCTTAGGTGATGGTATGATTAAACCTCCAAGATTATAGCCTGGGCTCCGCACAACTTGGGTACCGGCTCAGGGCTCGTAAGTTTGAGTCATGCAAGGGTGTTGGGGTTGAACCCTTCACCCTCGCAACATTAGCTCTGTGCGTCAGCTAGACTACGAAGGACTCTTCTTAAAATTGTGTTTTTAGGATGGTGCGTTCACCTGCCAACCCTTTTTTTTTTTAAGGGGCAACGAAACCGTTTATAATTTCACAGTCCTATTCATTAATACACTGGAATTTAGGGGAATTTTTCTACTGGTCAGTGAATTTTGAATTGCTGATGATGTTGTAATAACGACACTCTTAATCTCAAATCCAAGGTGAGCGGGGAATCGGTAATGGAAGTAAGACAAGCCACTTGTAAAAATATTGTTCAGCATGGTAATACCATTAGTTAAAATATTAACAAGAATCATATCACATTGTCCCAGCATTGTATACCACTAGAGACCTATCAAAGATACCAAATTTTGTAGTTTATTAATTATAATTAATATATAAATAATATATAAATGGGTTTCTTTTAACACATGTTTCTGAACGTGTGTGCTTTGAAGCGGTCGATGCATGTTGCTGGCAACATGATATTATGTGCATACTGCAATGTAGTTATAGTTAATTTAGATGTATGCAAGAACATCTTGGAATCCAATGAAAACTTTGTTAAACTGTTCCATCAGTTCTTATTGTTGATACAAAAATTATTTTATATAATAATAATAATACTGCGTGTTAAGTGCCTTAACTGTGAGAGTCCAGCTAAGTTTACGTATTTTTTAAAAAAATTTACAACAATTTTATTTTGTGAAATTTGTTTGTGAGACCAAAGTCAATTTAGTTTTGCAAAAATGATTTTTGCTCTAATCAACGAATAATTAATTTGTTTTAATTTTGCTGCACTTCATATTGAATACTTGTAGTCTTATGTTTGTGCACATGAATATCAGAAGTTTTACTAATGTAATAAAAGTAACTTTTTATTTGCCATGTCATGCAGTGCACTATGGTTAAGCTAACATAGTAAGAGTTGGTGGACATTTTTGTTCCATGGAAAATTATGGTTTGTACTCAGCTGTCTTAAATTTCTATCACCTTGTCACAGTTTTAATTTTTGAGTCTTATTACGTTTTGATTGTATAAAATAAGTACGTGTTTGGCATTTATCTGCTTGGTATTAAATATCTCTATTTTATTTTCTCATTTGTATTAACTAGGAAGATGATAGGTACATAATTAATCTATTCACAAAATTGATTGTTTTAAACAAGTCATAACTTACAGTATTATAGCTGCCTTGACAGAATAACTCACTAAAATTTACAATGCAAAGCAACTTTTTTTTAGATAGTTGAAAAACATTTGGTACGTAGGTATTAGACAACTTTTGTAACAAATTTGGTAAAGGAAACAGTTTCTGAAGTTTACCATGTGGGAATCGTGTTGGTAATGAATCAAGAAATTATTTTGATGTGTGACTGCTAACAGGAAATATAAGACCAATACACCTCCAAATTTTATATTTTATTAAGTCTTCCAACTGTCTGCTTTAAAGTAGGTAATTTCTCAATATCAAGCGTTGTAAAAACCAGAACACATCACAAATGTAGTACTAAAAATTTAAAGAATCTTTTATTTTGAATATCAAGCAACTGTGCTGACATGCACTTGTGTTGCAAGAAAATTAATTATTTGAAATTTTTTGTTTGTTTGCAAACAGTTCAAATATACAAAATATATATATATATATATATATATATATATATATATATATATATATATATATATATATATATATATATATATATATATATATATATATATATATATATATATATATATTGCTGTGGATTTAAAAGTATTATCTAATAGAGTATTGTTAAAAATAAAAAAAAATAGTTTATGGTGATTGTGACACATCATAAATGAGGAGTGCTGAAGAAATAATGTGCCTTGTTAATTATCACATGTTGTAGAAAGAAAAAAAATATTCAAACGAAGTGAGGGTTTAAATGAGTTGTTCTTTGTTGAGAGTGAACTTAGTGTTGCCTGCGGCCGTGTTAGGAATGTCTCGTCTCGCCAGGCTCGTGTCCCCATTACCGTGCCTTGTCTGCCGCGCGTGCAACCAATGAACGGTGATTGCCAGCAATTGGACGAGCGGCCTATTGCACGACCTCGACACTTGACCTCGCCTCCGCGTGTCCGGCCGGTCGTCGCCGGCGGAGAGCGCGGGAGTCTCGCACGGGCGGTCAGCTGCTTTGCTCGCGAGCTCTGACATCACTGATTAATAGCAGCAAACAAAAGTATTTATGTTTTGTCGGTAAGCTGCAGTAATATTGGTTAGAATAAAGTAAATTTGATTTACGAGCTCTGAAATCACTGATTAATAGCAATAAACAAAAGTTTTGTCGGTAAGCTGCAGTAATGTTGGTTAAACTAAAGGAAACTTTATTTAATCCTTAAAATAATTCCTCTGAATTATTTTTTTTCGTATTTTAAATAGGCTACTGACTTAAAATAAATGTGCAAATTTCAAATTTATCCAAGTTTAAAACAAGTGTTTTCATACGGTAGCCCTCTTATTTAGTGCTGCCGTAATTCTGTAGTCTTTGAAAAAAAATTTCGGAGAACTGTTAGCTGGAATGGGATGTTTAAATCAGGTTTCAAGGGCACTATGCCTAAGTGAGTTTCTTGTTCCCGTTTAATCACCCGCACAGGGTACCGTTAAGGAGTCTTGGTTAACGCTTAGTGATGTGTGTCCTGTCATTAGTTGGAGCCACCGACTGTTGAAATCATTGAGTATTGGAACCCGTTGTGAGTTACTCCTGTAGCATGGTTCCGAGTTGCTTTTGAAAGCCTTTTTGGATTATACCTTGCCACCGGTGCCTAGCACTTAACATTCCACCAGTACTCCCACCAACACTTTCCACCACATCACTTCATCCTCTTTATTACCCTGGAGTACTTGGGTTATTATGGGTAAGTTCTTCTTGCTAGATATTATGATTTTCATGCCAATTTTGATTTTAAAACTGTATGTGTATACTAAAAAAAAAAATCGAAAAAAAAAAAATCAATAAAAATTGTTGAGTTAACCTAGTTTCTGATCGTATTGATTGAAGATGAATCTTAGTTTTTGTGTTGTGGTTTATTTATTACTACTCAACGAAAATTTCCAATCATCGAAACCAGAAGATTGTTATCTGGGAGACTACTTGATGTATGACTAGGAATATGCTTGTTAAGTCTGATGTTGCTTTAGTTGCCTAGGAGAATTTTTTTTAGTGGTTAAATAAGGCAAAAAATATTTATACGTAATATTTAATAAGATTATCTTTAATTAAACCAAAGATATATAAGACGTAGCATAGTGATAGTTCAAGATACGTAAACTTTGTGAATATCAAGATCCTTGTAAATTATGTTATTTTATAGTTTATTCCTGGTGTTATTGTGGTATGAGTTCTTAGACGATTTGTTGCTTAGTCCACTTTATGTGTAAATATGCCTTTTGTTTGTTTGCTAAATGTTTAGGCATGATTTATTCCCAGAAGTGCCGGAATGCCAGAGTGTGTATGTTGCTTTATTTCTCTCGTGGCTCCAATTGCATTCTATAAATTGTATGTTGCATTTTGTTCAAAGGAATGTCATAATGAATGTGTTTCTTGGTGTGATGTGATGATTATTTTTTACAATCATTCTGAATAACACTACAAAGAAAAGTACTATATGTATCTATGAACTTTATTTTGGAAAGTAACCAAACTGAAACTGGATGCAAAAGAAAATACCTAGCATATGGCTTGACTTACATTAACCATTCACAAATGCAGAAATAACTGTGCAAAGTTATTTTTTTTTTATTTTTAACAATTTCTGTTTCATACACTGCATAACATTGTCAGATCAGGAGAGCTTCCAAACTTAAGATTTTCTAGAAAGTTAAAGTGGCCACAATTTCTTGCATTCAATTTGCCACATTTCTCTATTTTCTCAGTCATATTCATACTGCCTTGCTTCAAACTTCATATGAACAATTTTTATTTTACATTTCTGGAATCATCCTCTTCTGTTATTTATGCTTAGACCATATTTAGTAAGACAACATTTACATGTCAGTACCAATTAATCTTTTGTGGATTTACTCTTGCCTCATGATCTCATCTAAATTTCTTAGTACTTCCCCATGAGTCTATTAATAAGACTTTCTTAAATTTATTTGGTAAGTTACCGTGTTCTTGAACAACATTTAACAATATTACGTAAGGATGCTCTCATTAGTTGTTGAAAAATATGTATTTATTGAGTCATTATGTAAAAACAAAAATAAAGCACAAAAAACTGGTAATGTGTGTTAAGAATACTTACAGCAGTATAAGTTTAGCATTGTAGCCCTTATGTCCTTGTTATCTGTAATAGCATTCAATAAAACAATAAATCCACACTTTGTCATTTGTGAAAAGGTAATAAATTTTATGGTTGAGGAAATTAAATTTTTTTTTTGTAATTTTTAAGTAATTTTTAAGGATAGTAATTGGCAGATTTCTGATCAGGTGTATTTGTTTTGTTGGGAAGAGTGTTGATTCTCATAAGAACGAAACATTTACGTGGCACAGTTCACAAATGTAACTTTATATATTCAGAAATTTTTACATATCTACAGACTTGACATATTATCAGGGGAGATTCTTACACTCCCAGTATTTATAATGCAAATGTACAATACCGGCATATGCCTGGACTGCCATTTATTGAAGCAAATAATACACTGTAGGTATATGTAGTTATTACCTATTTATTAATTATTATGCAAGAAGCATACTGCAAACCACTTGCTGTTTTACATTGATTCATTGTTATTTTTCAGTATACTTATGTATAAGTTATTTATGTGATGTGGTTTAACTACTATGGCAGCTGATTGAAAAGGTGGAAACTTTTAAGAACTCTTTAAAATCCTTTGTAACTGCAGTATTCAATGTAATAATATGTAACTATAGTTATGTTTTAATTGTATACTTTTACTTTATATGTAACAATGTATTATGTTTAAATAATATCAAAATATATTTTTTATCCTTGCTGATCATGTTTTTTTATATATTACCATTGATGATGTTTTCTTTCATGTTTAGAGTATTTTCATATTTGATTTGATACACAGTGAGCACATTTCTTTATTTGCATTTGTTCATCTGGAATAATACAACACGTGACCACAACCCTAAACAGTGAACTCATTTACTTTCCCCCACCCTCTTAATAATGTTGTTTTTATCTCATTGTGTGATCATGTTTTTCTAGATCCAGCACATCGATAACTAGTGTTCAGATGCAGTTTAGGATGTGCAAGATTTTTCAAGGAATAAAATTTATTTTTTTCATACTTTAAAGATTTACCTATTTATTCATTTGTTATTTGCAGCTACAATGGGAAAAAGAAGAAAAAAATTTAATTTGTCCGAAAATGTTTGCACTGACCTTCAAAAAAAAAGTTAACGGAATTATTTTTGCTGAGTTGGGATCATCTTGCTATTTGTGCGGGACTTCTGCCGAGTGCGTGTGGCCAGGCACTTGTTTAGCCTCCCACCGTGGCCTTAGTCTTGCACAGTCTTTTGTTTATTATTTCTTTATCAGGACAAGCCTACTAGTTTTCTCGTAGCGAGACAATTTTCTGTTGGATGCAGCATATGGCAAACTACATATAAATTATTATTATTATTATTATTATTATTATTATTATTATTACTATGCTATCTGTTTTAATTTCTACAAGGAAACTGTTCTAACCAGAATAATGTTACGATATATGTAATCCACAATATTGCAGTTTAAATTTTTTTAAGAAGTTTTCTTTTAGGTTATGTATGCTGCAGCCTGATTTAATGCTAATTGTATTGTCCTGCTTAACACTTTTTTTTTTTGACAGGAACACACATAACCGTATAAGTATTATCTCTTTCATTGGTACGTACTGAATTATTGTTTTTTTTGTCAGGTAATGTATGTTTTTCTTGTGATAACCCTATCTGGTTCCACCCCCAAACATCACCATATTCTCTCATACATTTGTTTACTTAAACCTGTCCGCCTGAAGTAGTTCTGCGTTTCGTATAACCGCGCCCCAAGATTCATCTGAAGGTGGAATTGCTTAGGCAATATTTAATATGGTGCCACAAGTGATTAGAGCATAATGAAATTATGTTCTATGTTTTTTAACATAAGTTCATCAATACAAATATATTTCAAATAAACTTTAGTAATGAAATAAAACCAAGTAAACAAAAATACTTTATTCAAAATATTGTAAGAAATAAATATGCTTACATCATTGTAATTTGTATCATTGTTGCAGGCTCGTCTTCGCAGGGAGCGTGGAGACGTGTTACAATGGGCAATCTCAGTACAGATTTTCTCTCGTTTGAAATCTTGTTGTAGATTAATGAATTTTCATTCAATCTGTTTGTATGAAAACCGTGTTTTCATAATCAAAACAAGTTTTTGTAATATACAAAGATATATTGATTTAATATTTGATTGACCTAACTTTGAACATGAAACAAATCATACAACTTTTAATAATGAATCATACTTAAATGAATTTTTTAAATAGATTATGTTACCTAATCATTTTGTTCAACATGATAAAATTTATAAAAATTTAATTTCTCAGTATAAGTGCTGAACTGTATAAAAGCTCCAAAAGTGGTAATTTTTAAGTACTAATCCCACTGAAAACATCATTAAGTGATTTTAATGTTGCGAAACTTAAACTAATATAACATTTACAACTTTATACACCATTTGAAATGTAGCCAACATAACTTTATCAACTGTTTAAAATAGTGAATTATTGTTATACTACAATATCGCAACGGTAGCAGTCATCAAATAGAATTAGAGGAACTCAAAAAAACAATTTTCAACATTTTATTTAAATTTATTAGAAGAGTGCCTATTCTAGAAAATTAGTATTTAATATTCACAAAAATGCTTTTAAAACAGTAGTTTATAAATATAAGAATAAATATTAAAATCATTAATTGTTGCAGGTAGATATGTAGGTACTTACTGACTTCATACGCAGCAATTAAATTTTATATTTGTTTCTATAAAGGTTGTAGACACTTTTTTTTCTTACATTTAGTTGTAGCCAGCAAAATTACTCTTATTTTAAATATCAGTTGTACAACATTTCACCAAGAAGTACTAACATTTAGTTTTAAGGGGTGGAATGGATAATGGGGGTGGTAGTCAGGAATATTATGTGGACAGTGACATTCCTCTTGTTTTGAAGGTCAAATGTGTAAAATTTCATTATGCTTAAAATAACACTTTAAATTTGTATAAAAGAAAGCAAACAAAAATTAACTCTTTTATAAATGTACGTATGTATATACCGTACATATATTCAAGTTCACCCAAAGCAATCATTGCTATTTACTGTCAGTAAAAAATTATTGTTGTATGACTATGACGCCGACCGCCAATGCTCCTCTATGTCGCATAGACCGCTATGCCTCATCAACGTCTCGCAAAAGCGTGTGCACCAAACGTGCCCGTGCGCGCAGCAAAGTATAGTGCGTGCGACGAGGCGAACGCCATGCAACGAGTGCTGCGCCGGCGGAAGGATCCGGCCAGGTGTGGCATATCCCTCCGCCGCACTACAACAAATTATTTTAATTATATTTTTCCACAGGTTTTTATTAAACATTATGTTTCATTAATTAATAATTCAGTCCTGTCAAAATTATGTCTCACTGTGCGATTTGTCCCGAACCTGGCCGATTCAGTTTCCCGCGAAATTCACACGTTTCCGCGAGAGGGCTGGCGGGGGAGGGGGGTCGCGCGCGGCGACACCGGTAGTGTCCTTCGAGAGCTCAAACAGGCCGGCAGCCTGCGCGCAACGCGGAACCATCAACCTTTGCTTTCACCAACATGTAGTTTTCAATAGTGTAAGATCTTTTCAAACTTTTACGTACAGTTCCACGGTCGGCCTCAATCTACCATGAGGTATTTAACTTAATTAAATCAGTGCTCCAAGATGAGTGTTCTACGTCATACGTAAGTACTGTGGGAGGTTTACAGAATTTACGTCGGTGCTTCACGCCTCAACTTAGTCTACAGGCTACTTAGTTTTGGCCCGCACGGGGCAGCCAGCAGGCGACACGTGCCGTCGAACGTAATAACGATTCAGTCCCTGGGACACATCTAGGTATCACGTAGAGTCGCCGGAGACATGGGCCTACGTGCCACTAGCCCAGTTTATTAAGTGTTATGTAGTAGTGAAATAGTTGCTCGTCAAAGTGTTATCTGTCACGTCAGGGTTTATGTGTCACCGCTGTACGGCATTGTGCTGCCAAAAGTATTAACAATTCAGTCCCTGGGACACATCTAGGTATCACGTAGAGTCGCCGGAGACACGGGCCTACATGCCACTAGCCCAGTTTATTAAGTGTTAGGTAATAGTGAAGTGTATTGTTCGTCAAGATATCGTTCGCCATATCAGAGTGTATTTTTGTAACTATCGCATCACGTGTACAAGTCCGCCCCTCAAGCGCATTAAAATCGTGAGCTGCGCGTGTGACTAGTCGCGTCGGGCAAACCGTTACGGCCAGAACGGGCAGCACCATGTATTGGGCTGTGCTGTATTAAATTCACCAAATATCTTCCAGAAACTTTGTGTTATTCTTCAGGCGTCCCGAGTGGCCATAACAGCTCGAGGGGGCCCTACTGCGTTAACCCCTACCTCTAGCCACAAAGCCGGACCTTCCCTGAGATCACGAACCCGAGCAAAAATCACGTCTAAATAGTCAGAGGTAGCGGGGACGGCGTCAACTACAAGTGTAAAAAGTCTAATCCAACGAACTGACATGTGTATTTAAAATAGTTTTAAAACTTTATTAAATAAGTACTAATATTATTTTCTTTAAATAAAGTATGAAATAATAAGTGATATAAGAAAATGACTATCGAAGTATGATACGGGGTGGGATTTGTTCCCAAAACGTTTTAATTATCAGTCATGGATGGTTAATATCGCAATGCTTAACATGCCAATTTTATGTAAAGGCAAAAAAAAATATTAATTTTTTAGCCTAAAAATTTTAATATTTTTTTTTTAATTTGTAACTATTTCTTTATGTAACTGTTATTGTCTATAAACATTTATTATAGAATATTTTTGTTATCACAGAAATTTATTTGGCACACCGATTCGCTTGATATGTCTCCCTGTGGTCATGTAAGAGAATAATAGGTTATTGCCACCACACTGAGACGATTTCGGCACAAACGCGCCTAAAATATTTAATTTGAATAACGACTTCGAGCATTTAGAAACGTTGTAGTTATTACAACAAAACATTAAATATGCATACATATACAACCATAATAAAAAAAAACGTACATTCAAAAATACCCTATAAGCAAATAATTCTCTAGCGCAATTGAATCAGGCGCTGCCGCTAGAATGCGCTGTGTAATGTGTCTCCCGTTTTTTTTATGACTTTCCTATAAATTCATGCTACAATATTCTGTAGTTGTCTATGGGTTTTTCCTTTCCATGTACGTAATTAGTAATTGTAATTTATAAAAAATGCGGTTTTCAAAATATTTATACAACCGTGTAGCGGAGCTCACTAAAAAATATTCTAATTTACCTGAAGAATACATAAAAAGAAGCATGGAAAGAGTAAGTCATATAGTTAAAAAATATTAAAATGAAGTCACTTTCTGTACAGGTTATGTTTACAATCTGAAATGTTGAACTTAGTTTTTATATTTATTTACTACTATAAATTGAAACTTGATTCATCAGTTTTCTGGTTTTATTTATAGTACATTGTCTAGTGCAATTAAAGTATTTTAAACTTCATTTGTAATGGAACCATAATACATTGGGTCTTGAGATAACTGGCCACCGCCATGTATGCGACCCGGTAAACATAGAATACTACTATTGCAGTCACATTCAATAAAGGTTTTTATTTGGTTAAAGGGTTTGTTGTAAAAATTTTTTTTTAAATATTTCCTGTAATGTAAATGGTGTCGTAAATTTGTGTTATGCTTTAACTTATGAGATAAGGCCTATTATTCATAAAAAAACAACTATCTTAATTGACTTGAAACAAAAATAGGTAATTTTCTCGCGTCACAGCTTTTCCGTAAATAAAATAATACTATTCGGAAAGTATCTTTTTCGGACACTTAAGACGTTCGTCTATTTACTCTGTAAACAGTGTTTCTTATTTAATATTGTTTTCTAAGAAATAACCATTTGTAGGTCATATTTGATAGCATATGCAATGAAGCTGGTGCCATGTTGTGTTTTAATTGCTTGCCAATCCTGTGGTTTTCCATACACAAGAATATGTATATTTTTTGATTATGTAATGCAATGTAACGTAAATACTAACTTTAAAAAATTTACGTGAGTCCCTGCTGTGCATCCAAACCCTAGCGTCGACCCTTGACAGGGATATTTTTTAGCAGTATGGAGGCGTGAAGTGCCAACATGTCATGTCTGATAATTACCTTTGTGTGCGATAGCACGTAACCTGAGGTATAAAAGGAATTGTCATTGCGTGTATCAGACGTAATAATTCCTTTTACTTATATGACTGGTTACATGCCATCACACGTAACAAGCCAGTGCTTTGCGCTTTCATACTGCTAAAATAAAATAAAATCCTTGAAACTGGGGCATTCTTTTATGGACAACTATTAAGTTCATAACCAAATTCAGTAAAGGCGCTTTAATCTGCCATGTTCGTGATTGTGCCTGTGTTGGATTAGTGATTTTGCTGGTACAGTGTTGTTTAAAACAAATTATATAAGTTGCTCTATGGCAAAAAAAAAAAACACACTTGAGTGCTACTGTTTAAAAAAGGTGTTAGGTATCACTTTGCATTTGTGGTTTATGAATGCCCAAATACAACCAAAATAATTCTGGACACAAGTGGCTTGACCAATGCTGGATTATAGAGCACTGACTGTATAGATGTTTCAAATTATTTATTTATATATTTATTTAGGATTTTTTAAATGCTTACATATGGCTGATAGCAGTAGATGTTAGGCACAATATAAAAACACTGAGCTTAAATGCAGCTCAACTTCAAGAGCCTAGTTAGTTTCTTAGGCAGTGACCGTGAAAGCCTTCTTCTACTTTGATACGTGTTTTAGTTGAAGGAAAAAATACACTGGGGGACAATGACACATTTACATAAACAAGTACACAATAAATTGACGACAATAAACAACTAAACACCATAAAATACATTACATAAAAAAAATTCTTTAATTAATTCTAATTTAACAGGAAAATAATTTTCTTACTTGTTGAGATTTGTGATGATTCTGTATAATATAGGCCTATGATTAGATTTGGTTAGTGTACAAATGAAAGGTTGCTGACAACTTGAATGAAGGTATTCTAATTTCAGTGGGATTTGTAAAGATAATTATGTTTGAATGTATGTTCTATAGCACTTATGTAAAAATATTGCAACTAATATTTCTCTTCTTGGTTATAAAGACCCAAGAAGGGAGTGTAAAAGTACATATTTATTAATATTCTTACTTAGGCCTATACTGAATTGACGTGTGTTACTTGTGTGTCGCAGGTTTACTGGCGCACTCCGAGGGGCCTGCCGCAGTATCAGAGACGGGAAGTTGCGAAGAGAAAGTTTGTGTTTACGGTCGACCGTCCCTGGACGCAAGAGTTTAAAATGGCCAATCCCGACGGCGTATCGAAACCCAAAGTGTTTGTCGAACCCATCAAGGACTGGAGCTTCTTCCGTGGTGACAGGGTGAGTGATTTCATTAAAAAAAATTCTTATAATCACTTAAAAATATAGGAATAGGTTTCAGAAATGGGAAAAAAAATACCAATAAGGTATTGAATGTCTTGTACAATTTATACCATATCTGTTTTACTGTTGTTACTTTCTATCCGTGCATATACGTATTTGTAACAAATTACTGATGTTTTGATGTATCTGATATCATTACAGTAGAGCATTGATTGTCCAAATATTGGTTAACGGAAAGCATTCCAGTTGGAAAATTCAAATGTGTGTGCCACATACTTCTGCGAGCTAGTGCGAGATTTAGCGGCAAAGAAACTAATCTCACCTCTAAAGTAAAATTAATTTTTGTACTTAGATTTCCAAAATGAAGTCTTCCTTTGATAAGCTATTACTACATAGTCTCATATTTTTTCGGATAATCTATGCTCCACTGTATGTGGAAACATATGGTATAATTGGCAGAAATTAAAAAAAAAAAACCATGATATCAGAATTTTTTTTTGGATACATGTGGTTAACATAAGTAGTACATAATGAACATATTCAGTTCTTTTGATGAATACTGATTTGATCAAAACTGATCAATTAAAACTCAACTGATTTCAGTCGATTTCTTACTCCTTGAAGATGTCTACTGCAAAGCAGAGCAAAATGTCTGTGAAATCTACCGCTCAACGCAGCTCAACTTTGAGAGCCTAGTTTGTTTCTTAGGCAGTGGTCGCAAAAGTCTGCTTCTACTTTGATACTCTTTTAAGTTGAAAATTTCACTGATTTTTTTTTTTGTGTTATGGTGGATTTTTTTTTTATCCTGTTTCTTTTAATGTCTGCTATTACAAGTTTTCAAATATAATTTAAAAAATTTAAGGTATTCCTTGCATTATAACACCAATGCCAAAGTCAACTGAACAAATTTACAAAATATTGCAGATCATTTAACATAGGAGAGATTCTCCGAAATTTGAGTGATTTTTTAAAATATTTTTTATTTATGCACAATATTAGTGACATATATACCACATGTATGAAAATAAACGATAACAAGATTGGTCAAAATATGAAGCCATAAAGTCTTCATTCATCGTGCTGTGTTTTTTGCTGTACGGATGTCTCACAGATTGTGTTTGTGAGCGTTCGTAGTGTTTGGGCTTGGTCGGTTTGTTGCTCTGATCGAACAAGCTGAGACCTTGTGAATTCTGGTGAAGAGCTCTCAAAAACATTAGCAAACCATGTGCTTGCCTGATATGTATTATCCTCGATAGAATAACAATATTTGTGTATAAAGCATTCCAGCTAACTTTAAAACTTAAGAATTACCTAGTGTATTTTTTATTTTAAAGTCAAGAAGGCATTTAGTTTCCAGACTAATAGTGCTAACCCTCCTAAAATTTAGTCCTTAGGAACACATCTGAATTTTCTGTGAAGATGGCGATAAGAATTACTTGCCATTTGTCAGTGCATCATAAAGTATGGTACTGCTCATATGTTTTTTTTTGAGGAATAAGGAAGTACTTAAAGGGCAATACTTTTACTAAAAGTAACAACATGAATAAGTACCTACATGTACATATAATATTTTTAAAACTTTCACTGTTCACATCATTATATTTTAATATTGGAAACAAGGCTATATTATAAAGAGTCCGGATGGAGCAAATGGTAGCAAAAGTGAAGCCAAACAGGGACAGTTGCCAGGGAACACCTGGAAAATTGCTGCTACTAAGATGGTGGTCGCAATATCCGCTCAATGCGTTCTTATGAACAAAAAATACATACATATTTCAATTATGGTGCAGCAGCAATCGACTTCACCCCACTGTACCAGTAATACAGCCTTATGCTCCCCTTGTGGTTGGGAATTACATTTATTGCATTCAAATTGAATTTTAAATTGAATATAAAATTATTCACAAGTATTGAGCATTTTACAAATTGAATTCAAATATACAATGAATTTTTTTTTTTTGCACGTCACAGAGGCCAATAAAATTTTATTCAAAATAAATTAATTTTAAAAGTGAGAAATATAATTCAAATTAAGAGATAGAAATAAATTACAATTAACCGAGAGAAACGGTTCGTTATATACAAAAATGAACAGACGTTCCGCCAATTTTAGTTTTTGTTTTATTCTTTAAATTTAAAATGTTGCACAGATGAATCCAATCACTTTCACAGTTTTTCTCACTCATTCAACACGTATATCTGCCCGTCGAAAATGCTCACAGTTTGCGCGATGTAAATTTACGAAAAAATAACGTCCTTCAGTAATGTTTTACTGAAAATACATGAAATTAGTGCGGCCTTAAACATGACCGCACCCAGCGAAAACGAATTTTGCCACGAGCCAAAACGCCGACGAAGGTGGCCACAATTTCTAGTTTAGTACTGTTCGAAAGAAAATAAAACAAATTAGGTTGACTTTATACTCGGCCTGGCTCTGACCACCAACGTGAAATTATCTCTTCAAATTACTTCTACATCATCTGCGAGAAGCCACCGAACGCAACCTACTGGTGCAGCGATCGACGGACGACTGGCTGAAGTCATGCCACAGTCTCCTCCACGCAGGGAGTAGACGTCACATGACCTCACCGACCAATCACACGCACGCTTCATTCACTCTTACAGATACAAGCCAATCACAGAACAAATTACAATACATGAAAAACCCTGTACACACAGAACTCGCGGCTTCCCTTGATCGGTCTCTTTTCAATTTTACATCAAAATCTGGGACTCCCATTTTCGTTCTCTCTCCCACACCGTGAGACAGCAGTTATCACTCGGTTCCCACGCAGTGGGGGAATTCCCGTCTTTATCTATCTCTGAGGGGGAAAAACTGTTTCTTTCTCACTTATACTTACATGTCTCCTATGCCTCTCTTTCTAACCATCACACCAGCCCAGACACAGTCCCGTGATATATAATTATATTACAACACGTTAATAAAAATTAAGAACAGCAATCATAATACAAATTACTTTACAAAAATTAAACTTATTGAGAAAAACCTGAAAAAGTAGGCCTAAACAGGTAAAAATCTAGTACAGCGACTTCTTTGTGAATAATTACATAAACAATACTGATGATTAAAAATGTCTAATAAAATACACAATACCTTCTTAAAACTCTCAGCAAGTTAAAATAACATATATTAATAGCCATAACGTCTGATTCTACTGTTTCATAACCTATACATCACTAAAAAAAAACATTGACTTATTACTGCTTACATATACAAAAAAAAAATAAGTTTAAATGAAAATTATTTATTTAGGAGGGCAGGGTCTTGCAATGCTACAATATTAGCAATTAATAGAGTGGTTTAAAATGCAAGAAGAAAACAGGGCAAAGGATTTTCTGAAATGAGTATATAAATACAAATACAGAATTTTTAACTTTTTTATCACAAATTATTTGTTACACATAAAAAGTAATTATTTCCTATGTTGCTGAAAACCTATGAAAATTTCTGAATAAATCTTAAAGTTTTACACATGTTACTTCCCCCCCCCCCCCCCCCCCCCCCTCATATCCTCATTTAAATATTTTGTGAATGAATCCCATTTGGTGTAACTATTGGTAATGCATATTTTAAAATAAAATTTGATATAAAATGTTTAGTCTAATATCAAATTGTTGATGAATGTTGAGTATTTAATTACATGTATAGTCGGTGTTCTTTAATGCAACGTTCTTGGGTTCAGCATTTTCAGTAATCCGGCCCTAATAGAGCTGCATGCATTAGGATTTTATTTGTGTGGATTCAAATGTTTGTTGGTCTCAACCAACAAAGGCTCAGAATTAATAAATTTGTGTATGATTCATTATGATTTTTTTGGAGAGACCTTGTCACAGAAGCAGTGTGATAAATATTTTTCTTTAGCTTGGGTGTGTTTTTTCTTTCTTCATAGAGCAGAATCTATCACAACTTTTTAAATATATAACAGTACTTTACATTCATATTTAAAGTGAAACTTCTGTACAGCCGGTAGGCCAAGTCAAGGTGATGGCTCAACAGAGTGTAACAAAAAAATGAAAAGTGCAGTGGTCAGGAGTGGGGCACTCGAGGGGGGAGGGATGGGGAGCTGGTTTCTAATCACGTGGGTTTTTTTTTTTTTTCCTGAAGCTCTGCACACCATATATCGTATGTGTGGGGACATTGTATTGTGGTGATTTGCGATAAAACCAAAATGAAACAGCAAAGAATGTCAATATAACACAAACATCAAAATGTAGCTAAAAATATATGAAATCAATTAGCAATTCCACAAAATTTTAACTCATATTAGACCAATTTTGTCCTATTATGGTAAATTAATTTAATGTAATTTATTTATAGCGATTTTTGTACCAAAATGTATGATGCTAAATGGATTACATTGTTTTTAGTCTTGCATCTGAACTTGTTTTTACATGAATGACACGGGTCATTATCAAACACTTAAAAAAAAAATTTGCCTGTGATTTTTATATTTCGAAGTGGTTCTGCTCTAGACACGCTTATTACTGATTTTTATTATGCAAGTGCGTATTGTGTCAGTTAAAAATATATTAAGAAATATTTTAGTGTCACTTTAGTTGAGTAGTAACCTAGTTTCACAGATAAAGGCAATGTATAGAAATAAAACGGAAACATTAGTCCATACCAGGGGCGTAGCCAGGGGGGGGTTTTAGGGGTTCTAACCCCCCCCCCCCCCCCCAGCCATAATTATTTTTTCTTAACTGAAAGCAGGTTAGCTAAAAGCCTGTCTTACTGCTATCACCGGCCACTGCACTGGAGGGGAAGAGTAAGCGAGCCCTACCGATTCTCCTTCCCTTCCCCTACCCCTGTCGCGAGCAGAAGCTATAAGGTTGTGACGCCGTGACGGGTAAATATCTTATCAATATCAAATATCTTACACCTACTGTATTTAACCAGCGCGGTAATTATAAGCAGGTGTTGACTGGGCTTCCAGAAATGTAAGGATCGCTGTGTGTTTATAGAATTGAGACGACGACACGGTGTCATGTAACTCTTCAAGCTGAAGCTAATTGTTTCCAGGAATAGGCCAGTTCCGCCGAAACCCAACCCTTTTTAATTCCTTTTTTTTTTTTGTATTGTCGAGCTTCGAGCATGATTTATGATTTTGGAGTGGGACGTGGACAAGGCACTTGGATCGATAAAAATATCTTTAATTAGTTTCTCACTTTATCACTCAATTTTTTTTTATTTAAAAAATTAATAAAATTTTTTTACCATTACAATATTTTTAAAGTTAAGTACCGAAAAACTGCTAAAATAGCACTGTTTTACACCTTGAAAATCCAAATTTATTTCCGGGGGGGTGGACCGGACCCCCCCCCCCCCCCGCTTTATTGGGGGGGGGGGGGTAGGGACCATGCTTCTTAACCCCCCCCCCCCCCCCATACACAAATCTTGGCTATGCCACTGGTCTGTACGAGTAATAACCTAGTTTCACAGATGAAGGCAATGTATGGAAACAAAACGGAAACGCTGGTCGTTATGGAAGGTGTGCCCGGGCCGGCAGGTGGAGCTGCTGGCGGGGCCCGACAAGGGCAAGCAGGGCATCGTGTGCCAGGTGGTGCAGGAGCGCAACTGGGTGCTCGTCGAGGGGCTCAACTGCACCCACCGCATGCTCGGCAAGAGGAGGGGCTTCCCCGGGGTGTGCGTCAAGTCGGAGCAGCCGCTGCTGGTCACCTCGCAGGTGGCGCTGGTCGACCCGGCCGACCTGTGAGTCCCGTTCTCGAGTGGATGAAGGTGCTACGCTACCAAACTATTGCTTCGAGAAAGAAAATAGCTCCGAAAGTGATTTGTTTGCTGCCTGCTTATGTGTACACAGCACCTTCATCAACTCGTAACTCTGTTTTTTTTTTTTTTTTTTTAATGTAACTTAACACCTTCGTCCGCTTACGCCTTCTATTCATTTAAATAAATGAAAATGAAGCAGCTTGGCTTCTGGGTTGCGGCCGTGTCCTGGGCGATCAATTCGCCGACGAAGGGAGTCGATTAGCTCCTTGGATGACTTCTTGTTAAGATCATCTCTGTCGAAAGTGCTCCTCTTAAAAGTTTTTAATTGGGCAGTTTTGGCATTCTTTGCCCATTAAGCTAATTTTGATGAGCTACTATGCTCGAACGGTCTGTAAAAAAAAATTAGCAGTCCTTGTAAAATAAAATAAATATACGCATGCCTGCGAAACATTTTTTTTAGGAAGTTCTGCATTCTGGAAAATTAGTTTAACTTGTAACCATTTTGTTGTTAACGTTTTTTTTTTTTTTCCATGTTTACGGGACTATTAATTTTCTTTGCCTTACGTCACAATAAAAAATAAGGATTTAAAATGAAGTAGCTTGGATTCTGGGTTGTAGGCATGTCCTTGGTGATGGCGACTGCAATGTCAAACCGAAACGTCGGTGAATTATTCGCCAAGGAAACGGCCACAACCCAGAAGCCAAGCTACTTCATACAATGGCCGTGAAAGTCTGCGAACATTGAAAATGAAAATGCCTGAAGCGGGTGCTCGTCTACATGGATGGAACGGGGCTGACATTCGCGAGAGCCGGCTGCCCTACCCAAGGGACAGGACTGTCGCTCCGGCCCGACCGGAGCATGCGCGAGGTGTGGCGAGCTGGGTTTGTGGTGGGGGAAACTGGAGTTCCCCCAAGAAAACCCACAGGCCACAGCAACGTCTACCACATTTCCCACTTGCGAAACATCCACGTTCGACCCCACCGGGAATCTAATCCAGATTCCCTTGGTGGGAGGCGAGTGTTATGAACACTCAACTACTGCTCCTCCTGGGAAATATTAATTTAATTTTATTTATTTATTTATTTATTTTGTTCTGTAGATCCCATGTGAAGTTGAGGACTTCGGAATATAGAACATTTTAGTTAATGTTTTGATAAATCTAGACACACATTTTTTTAACATTTTAAAATACAGGTGGGGTTTTTTTTTTTTTTTTTTAAAGAGAGGTGGAGGGAAACCTGACCTATGAAAATACAGTATAATATAAGTTATGTTTCATGTAAAATCATGTTCGTAAGAATGGTATAAAGTCTTTGTCGCATGAAGTAAATTTTAGTACATAATAGAACAGTTATAATAATTTTTGGGTAACTAAAAAAAAGTAATTTTAATTACAGTTAAATTTCTGTATTTTCCGTTAATTAAAAACTGCTTTCAGAGTTTAGAAAGAATGTGTTTTGGAATTGTGATAGCAGGTTTACGCATTGACAAGCTCGAGTTCCAGAAAAGCTTAAATATTTTACAAAAATAATTTATGACTCATTTAAAGTTCATACTTTATCTACAAATACCTGCTGAAATAATTTCAGGAATTTTTCAGAACCCTTAATTTTTTTACAACCTTTTTTATTTATCATTGGATGAATTTTTATATAAATAATATGCAAGTTGATTAGGCATATAATCTATTAAATTTGCAACTATAAACTGAAGTGAGGCATCAAATAAGAAAATGCAAGTTAGCAAAAGGCATTAAAAATTAATGTTTTGTGACTCCCAGCACCGTTACTGTTATTTTCGGACTTTTTCTCGACTTTCATATCCAGTTATTCATTTCTCTATGTTTTTTGTGACTTTCAGTTAGCCTGTGCTTCACAACTGTATAACATTTTCATGTTTTAATAATTTAATTTATTTAACGACTGTCATGAAACTAGGTACTGTGTAGTCATGTTCTAATTAGTATGAAAAAATTAAAACAGGAAAGGATGGATTGGTTTTAAAATAAACATCCTAAAATTACGTACCAATAGAAGCAGATATACTCAGCACTTAATGTGTCTTGTATTTTCAGACATGATGGAATGGCTGTTGGAAATTGAGATATCATAAAGTTATTTTTTATTTGTTTTTAATCACACACAGTGACAACTTAAAAATTTAGATCCTGCTTTTAACTTTTCCTACTAATGAAATTGTTTTTTCTCACTATTACAAAGTTATACCAAATATATTGTATAAAAATTTTGAGTAGGCAGGTCAAATATCAGATAGTTTGTCAAATAATAACATAACTATAGTTTTTAAAACACACTGCTTTTTTATGTTTGTACAAATTGTTATAATGGTAATGAATGGATGTGACATGCAACTTTTAATATGTAACTGGCTTCTTGTATGTGTATGTGCACAAAGTTTGGAAAATTATTTTTGTGAATTTGGGTTGGTGAATTTTTTCGTGCAGTAGTGAGAGTGATTAGAAATGCATTTGAGAGTATGAGAATTTGCTTTTTAAGGCAATGAATGGACACTGAATCTCAATGCTTACATTGATTGATGATTGGCACTTCAAATGTCGGTAGTTCGTTATTACCATTAGACTTTGACATTATCAGTTATCACATTTATAAAAAAAATTAAGTCTGACAATATATTTTGCCTGCTATCTGTGAGGAATTTTTATAGTTTATGAAATATAAACTCACCATGCCGTGTTAAGTACAGAACCTGACAGGTTTTTTTATATTAAGAAACAACCCTGTCTACGTGCCAATTGGAAACATAACAACACAAAATTTGGTTTTTGTTTTAGATTAACATATTTAATCAGTAGAGAGTGCTCAATAATGTTGTGATAAGATGCTAAAATTCCATAGAGAAACAAAAAACAAATTTAAAAAAAAATTCACTTAGGAGGTGTTGTTTCCTGCTGAAAATAATGTCGACACTCATGGTCTATCAAGGTTCCTGTACCATCAAGAATTTCGGAACCTGTCGAAACGATTCATGATTTTATGTGATTTTTAGTCAGGAATTGTACTTAAAGTATGTTTTTGATCAGTCTGAATGTCGTCCTTGGACACAGGCACTGTTGACTTGACCAGATACGGTAATGGCTAATTATTGAGCAGCAAACAATTGCACATCCGTGACAGAGGTGCTCTGCGCCGGACGAGGTAACAGATTCCTGTGTGCATGCAGGTTGGAAGAGCTAGGTGCTCAGTCTGCTTTGGACTGCCTGCTACGCACAGGGTTTTATTTCGAGTGCTTCGTCAGTCAGTCTATGCCTGTACTTGACTTTTTTTTTTTTTTTTTTAATGCAAGTCTTAGTTGGTGTGTGACACATTCAAGCAGTTTCTTTTTCCCCTCTTTCAGGCAGTCCACCAAGATAGAGTGGAGGTACACGGAATCAGGCGAAAAGGTCCGTGTGTCAGCGAGGACTGGTCGCATCATTCCGATCCCAGCGCTCGCCGAAGAAACGTACGATTACAAGACTAGAGCCACTTACAAAGGTACGTGAGTCAAGTTTACACGTGATTATTTCAATAAATAAAATTTGAGTCAACATCCACAAAACAAATTTCATCTTGAAGCTTCAAATGAACAATTTTTATGCGTAGAGTAAATTAATAGCTAGTGTTTATAGTAGTGATGGTTCGAATCCCATTTTTCTCGAATCCGAATCTCGAATCCGAATCCCAAACAGTACCTCGAATCCACCCCTCGAATCCGAATCCAGTTCTAAAGTGTTAATTATAAAATAATTTATAAGTTAAGAAAAAAAAATTAAACATTATGCAGAATTATTTAAACCTTTAAATTTTTATTTAAAAAAAACAAGGATTTTGACACGGTCTGGATCAAGACGATTCCGTTTTTGGTCACATATGTTTCCTGCAGTGCTGAACAAACTTTCAGAGAACACTGTCGCAGGTGGTGAACACAAATATTTTTTGGACAGTTTATGTAGCCTGGGTGAACACGCAGACTGAGTTTTCCAGTATTCGAGAATGTTTATTTCTGGGTTAACTGTAGGATCACGTAAGAATCTGGTCACTTCATCAATTGCTGTAGAATCCGACTTGGTGGATTTAAGGCATTCAGGCATTATCTGTGAGTACAGTGATTCATGTATCCACGGAAATCTGAAAACGAAATTCAACATCCGAAGGAACAATATTTTGTAGTTATCAACTTGACATTTGTTTAAAGTCCCAAATGAAGGTAAACGCTTCCCTGAAATATTTAATGGAAACTGAAAGGCGCCATCTTGGCTTCAATGGTTTTAGGCCATAAGAAATATTGTTGTGCGTCTTTTAAAATTAAGCCTCACTAAAGCATAGTGATTAATATGCCCGAAGTTAAAAGTGACGGGGTGTTTTCTCTAGTTTACCCATTAAAATTTTTTATATTAATATTAGTTATTTTTTATGTTGCTCAAAATGATTGGCTAACATATTCATTGGTTGGCCATCATGGAATTCTCAGATATTACATATTTTAACGTTGGTAGTCTACACAAACCAAACTTGGTCCTAAAAAAATTCATAAATAGAATGTGTATCAGAATATTTAAAATTGAATTGCAATTAAAATAATAATTGTATAATGTATTAATTTTTGTCATTCATTATTTCATTGTTATTACTACATGTGCGACCGTAACTTGTGATGAAAGTCGGCATTATTGTTGTATTACTAAGTAACAGATTCCTCGGTAAAGTTATTAAAAAAAAAAAAATATTCATATTTAGTCTAGATCCTAAATGTGCTTTATTTTATTTTTTAGCATATTCTGAGAATACATATGTGATTTATGCCTTATTTAATGCCAATGTAGCGACAATGCATCCATGTTCATGAATATAAAGTAAGTTTCCCAAATCAGTACATGCTTCATAATTTTTTTTATATAATAACGAATTAAAAGTACAATACAGTAGAACCTCGTTAATCCGTGATGCGCTAATTCGGTAATCGGATAATCCGGGACAATTTAAAAGAGAAGAAAAAAAAGAGAAGTAAAAATTGTCAGCGCTTAAAATTAACGTCACGCGGGCCGGCAGCCGGCAAACACTACAAGCCATTGCGTGGGCCGCCAAACTCTGCAACGCTGTTTGTACCGACCCTTTGTGTCGCCCCCCTTTCAGCTGTCACATTTGTCACTCTTTAAACGTGAGGGGGATGTCCTGACTTCTGCTTCCCGTCTCCCTTTGTTTGTTTCCACCGCCGCCAACGCACGGCAGGCGCCTGGCGAGTGCCTGGCGAGTGACGTGTCTGGCTGGCATTCGGCTGTACAAGTGGGAGGGGGGTAGGTGGGGTGCAAGGTCAGCACGATATTATCTTTCACTCTTCGGCTGTTGTAAATGACAGTGAACTAATGGCTAGGCAGTGCTGTATTTTTTTAAGCCGAGACACTAATTCGAAGACGGCCGGCCCTTACCGTGAACGGCCTTAACCCAGCAGCACGCCGGTGTCTGAGAAGCTTGACAAGACCTTCCTGGCTTTTAATCGCTAGTCCGTGAAATTCGGTAATCCGTGATTATCTCGGTCCTGACCATCACGTATTAACGAGGTTCTACTGTACCTCAATAGGATGTGTTTCAAGGAAAATGCAAACAGGCCAAGTAAATTGTAAGCATTGAAGTTTTTAAAGTACTACATTTACATCAATATTTTTCCTCGAATCCCGAATCTTTTCCCTCGAATTTCGAATCTTTTGAATACTAGAGATTCGGTGGGATTCGAGGATTCGACCGGCCCATCCCTAGTTTATAGCATATTTTGCAACATTGCAGCCTTTTTTTTTGCAGAGAATTTCTACATTTACAGTAATGATGTAACAGATTATGGTTTTCGGGTAATAACTGTCTCCTTTTTTTTTCTTTTACAGAATCTGTGAAGGACACACGTGCATCAGAAATTTCACAAATTACATTTGAGCCAAAACTAAGAACTTTTGAAATGGACATAATGGAGGCGATGGGCATCAAAGAGGAAAGAGTCCCTGCCAAGTCGTACTGGTATTAGGAGCAACTGAATAGAATAGTAACTTTGTATTGTATATTAAATGTTTGTACATACTGTTTTTTTTTTTTGAAGAGAGGCATAATAATGATACTGTAAAGAAAACGTTATAGAGTTGATTGTATGTGTTTGCCTGGACACCCACTGAGTGTTGTGGTTGTGTGGACCTGATGTTCCACGTGCAGCATCTCACCAAGGACAGGATCTCCACGCATGCGTGCACAGGAGCCCAACTCACAGCAGCCAGTCAGAAGAATACGTGGGGTGGGGATGTTGGAATTCACATTTTGGAAAGTTAAGGAAGTTGGGATTGATGAGGGAAATTCGGGAAAAGTCATGAAAAATCTCTTAGTGGCAGTAGTTTGAGGAGAAAATGATAAACTCCAAACTGGATTTCTTACTTTCAGATATTTGTTAGTGCTTTAGTCATGCTCAATAATATTAAATTTATTTTGTAATCAAGATTTTTTTTTTTTTTGGCATTTGTAATTTTTATTTTAGTTAGTTATTGGATCTGCCTACCGCAAATGTGTTTCGGTACTAGTTTTGTAGCTCTTGGTACGTTGTGTTGGTACTCATGCTTACAGTAGCTAGAGTGCTGCATGGTTGTTTTGTTCCATGGCCGCTGTGAGAACTGCTCAGCACGGCGAGTGTAGCAGCGACTCGGCAGCCGTCGTGGCCTGGCTTTTGGTTATGAGCTGACGACTACTAACTGCTACCTGATGCGGCATGGTCAGCTGCACCACCCGAGCGAGACAGCCTACTTCACTGCAGTCAGGAGCAAACAAGTAAGATGGACGACCTAAAACGATATGGTCTGGAACTGGGGCCGTTATCTGGTGGCTTCGTGAGACAGTTTAAGCAGCACAATAATAACTGTATTTGTTACTTGCTGGCAATTATTTTTGTATTGAAGGGCAGAACTGCTTAAATATTCAGTATTATACTATTAAACTGGATACCTAGAACTTTTGCTTCAAGCATAATGAATTTGTAGTTCTGAGTCTTGATTCACTAAACAGCAAATACTCCGTTACATTTATTTGTGCTCACGGCAGGCTAGTAGCGTTGGTTAAATTACAGCTTGTTCCACGCAGCATGGCGTTTATCGTTAAATCCACTTCTAGTGAGACACTTTATTTTGGACCTGTAATGTACCTTATTCATCCGTATGGTTCATGGCAGATACTAAAAGTATTTGGATGTTTAAGGTTTTGGAAACGCAAATTTTGATAAAAAGTGTTTTTCCAAAACCTTAAACATCCAAATACTTTTAGTATCTGCCATGAACCATACGGATGAATAAGGTACATTACAGGTCCAAAATAAAGTGTCTCACTAGAAGTGGATTTAACGATAAACGCCATGCTGCGTGGAACAAGCTGTAATTTAACCAACGCTACTAGCCTGCCGTGAGCACAAATAAATGTAACGGAGTATTTGCTGTTTAGTGAATCAAGACTCAGAACTACAAATTCATTATGCTTGAAGCAAAAGTTCTAGGTATCCAGTTTAATAGTATAATACTGAATATTTAAGCAGTTCTGCCCTTCAATACAAAAATAATTGCCAGCAAGTAACAAATACAGTTATTATTGTGCTGCTTAAACTGTCTCACGAAGCCACCAGATAACGGCCCCAGTTCCAGACCATATCGTTTTAGGTCGTCCACTCCTGACTGCAGTGAAGTAGGCTGTCTCGCTCGGGTGGTGCAGCTGACCATGCCGCATCAGGTAGCAGTTAGTAGTCGTCAGCTCATAACCAAAAGCCAGGCCACGACGGCTGCCGAGTCGCTGCTACACTCGCCGTGCTGAGCAGTTCTCACAGCGGCCATGGAACAAAACAACCATGCAGCACTCACTGTAAGCATGAGTACCAACACAACGTACCTAGAGCTACAAAACTAGTACCGAAACACAATTGCGGTAGGCAGATCCAATAAATAACTAAAATAAAAATTACAAATGCAAAAAAAAAAAAAAAATTGAGTACAAATAAACATAAATAATTTGAGGCCAACCACATGCTTCACTGTTTCAAAAAATGGCAAATAAGGTAAATAGTAAAAATAAAAAAAATCAGCCACGAAACTGCACAATTTTAGTTAGTAATAAGTCAGCTAAATTTGATTACAGATTTGTGTGGGCACCATCAGTGGAGTTAAATTACAATTGCTTAAGTTTTCTTCCAGTTTTATATTTTGTAGATAAATGGAAACACATGACTAACAACATAGGGATACTGTGTAAATGACCATACAAACATTTGCCTGGATTAAATTCTGAAAACATTGGACAATCATTTTGGAGATCACAGGACCAGTATTGTAACCTGGTTTTATAAAATGTAAATGTTTTACAATCTTGATCAATTTAAACGTTTCATTAACATGCATTGGTATACATTACAAACACAATCTGTGAAATAAACATTTTTTTTTTTTCTTCAACTAACAAACAGTTTTGGGTCTCAGTAATTCACAACAGTGAAACAGGTACTTTACTTGCACTAGAAGCCTTTGATTGTCTGATGTAATGACAAAGTAACTACCACAAAAGGATCTATAATATTGTAGTAAGTACAGAATTCTAATAAAATTGGTAATTTTTTTTATAATACAATTGCTTAAATAGTTAATTAGTAAATACTTGTATGTGAGAAACCAGTTGTCAACTATAAAATTTTGTTTATAAAGCTGTCAACAAAACAAAATTGAATATTTAGCTGTGTAATTTACACCAAAAGGTTTGGTTGGTTGAAATATGGCTATCAAGATGTGTCGTTTCAGGCCTGGCTAAAAGACAATTTGACATCATTCAAGATCATAGCCCTGCTGGGTATAACTTAAAAATTAATTTTATACATCTATATCATATGATAGCGCATAGAATCTGCAAAATTACAAATGACTGAAATTACTTTAGTATTTCTTTTTTATTCCAGCAAGTTTCTAAAATATATTTGAGTAAATCAATATGTTGCATTTTTGTAATCAAACATTTTTAGAATTTGCTCGAGACAGGCAAAAAGCTAGAGAACCATTAGTTAAGTGCTCAGAAAAAAAGTTGCAGAAAGCCCATTCTCTCTGCTGTCCCTGTAATTTCAGTACATTTGTTTTCACTTCGTACTTTGAAGCAATACCATCGCTAATGCTATTTCAAACAGCGCAGTGCACTAGCGAGCAACATCACAGCGGAGAACACAGCGTCATGAGGCGAAGCGGGTTTCTGCCGCTCAGGAACTCCAGCTCTTTACGGCCCGCTTCGGTCCGGCCGCTCTCGTGCTGAAGCCAGCGCCGCTCAATGTAGTACTGCAGACAGCTTTCTATTTCTTTTTCATTGTATTCCACGACTCGGATCGGGATGAAAGGATCCAGGTGCTCAAACCCCTGGAAACATATCAGAACATTTGTAGTTATTGTTTCCTGGAACATGTGAGACTAGCTTTTGTGTCTGCTAACAATAAATGTTTTTGGTAACATCTTGGCTTTCTGTATGTGGCATTTGGTGGGAGTAATTTCATGAATGTGAAGTAAGTCAAGGAATAAGAATGTGGGAGAAGCACTTGTCATTCAGTTTTTTTTATTTTGAAAATCAATAGTACCATCTTGTTAAACAGAATTTTAGTTAACTTTTACATAGATTAAACATTTCTACAGTTTTTCCCTAAAAGTAATAGTTAAAATGTTACAGCCATTTTAAAATAACTCCTCTAAAGTGTACCCAGAGGCAAAAAGGGTAAGTACAGTCATGAATATCTATGAATTACTCCAGTGAAAAGGTGATATAAGAACTTATTTTTAATGACCAATAGTGCCATCTTGTTAAACAGAAATATAGTTCAGTTTTAAAAAAAGGGGAAATTTTTCAATTTTTTCCCCTAAATCTAAAACTTTAGAAGATAAGAGTAAGAGTACTTAAAGGTTTTAGTAATATTTGTGATATGTTCGAGCTATATATTTGTACAGTAATTGTGTAATATTAATATTGATGGTTTTATATAGAGCAACAATGTGTGATAGTAAATATATTTATAACACCCCCCATAATTAAGACTATTTATAGCCTGTGCCCAAGTAAGGAGCTAAACTTTGCACTTTAGTGTGTCCTTGGTATTTATAGTAGTGTAGTGTTTTTTTTATTTGTTAACATCTTAGCTATCTGAATATGGCAGTTGGTGGGAGTAATTTCATGGATGCGACAGAAATGTGTAACAGGAAGAAGGGAGCAGTGCGTACCAAACAATTTTTTGGCGTTTTCTACAGTTGGTGCTTGTTCTGCAGCGTGTCAGTGAATGCAAACATTAACAGCGCATTTGAAAAGGGAGAGAGAAAAGGAAGAAAGGAAAGAAGATATAGCTGTTTTACCATTTGTTCTGCTAACAGCAGTCTGAACAGCACGACACATTGTCATGTGGCTTTTATAACACGTTATACATACGTTGTTAAATAATAATGCATTTTATATAATATAAAGTCAATAATTTTGTAAGTGTTGTATTAAATTACATGTTGTGTTAATATACTGTGATACAATAGGTTAGATGTTACACATCGATAGCAAGTACTGAAAAACTCGCTCACTTTTTGGTATTAAATTTATACTTGCCACTGCGAATAACTTTCTTTAGGGGCTTGTTGAAGTAAACATTCATTAATTGGTAAAATATTACGACAGTTATAGTTTCGTTAAACCACTGCGTACTTCATCCCAGTGGTTACAGACTAGAGCATTAGTAGATATCCAAATTGTAATAGAATACAAAATAAGCTTAGAAGAATTTTATTTACACCTTGTCATGCCAAAAATTATTTAAAAAAGCTATGCAAGGAAAAAAATCTGAAGATCCAAAATGGCAGGAAGTACCCCTCCTTAAATGCAACTAACCTGCTTTCCTAGATTGTAGAACGGCAACTCTGATTCCTTCTTGTCAGCTGGGCCCACTTGACGGTCAATACTCAACACTACTGCACCGTTACACTGAAACACACACACATATCATTTATTTGTGTATTTTTTTTTTTTTTCATTTTGAAATTCTACTACATTCTGATAAATATAAATGACAGGCATTGTGAAAGGTCTTTAATCTAGCAATCTATTGTTTGGAACATTCCGTGATCCTGCACCAATTGAGATGCTCGCGTTCGGTGGATTTTGGCTGTTAATCTTGAGTGCCATCTGTGCTGCAAATGTTTTTAGTTAGCTTCAGTCTTTTCATTTCAGTACAGTGTTTCCTAGAGGGTTAATTTAACATCTCACGTGTACATTTCCATATGGATTTTTTTTTAAAACCACCAACACACTGCAGAGCAGCTTGTTACAACTTATTTCCATAGAATTGTACTGCATGTTAATTTTTCTCAGGTATTCCCGTTTAAACTCACTGACACTATAAAATCTGACAAAATTACTAATCCAGCATGGCAGTGATTCAATACGATCCGGACTAAAGACCTTTCACTGTACTATTCAATGATATGCAGGCTACTGGATTATTTCACATACTAACGGGTTAGGGATTTTAAATCTTACTAGAGGGAAAGGGGGAGGGGGAAATACTGGTTACATCATATCAAGTTATTCTAAAATAACCGTTGGAGCCTTGTGCTGTTGGTGTGGCATGTTACAAATAAAAAAATAACTAATTAATAACTACTGTGAATAATTATTTTCTCTGTTTGTCACTTATTTTTCTTTGGGTGGTAGAAGTTAAAAAAAAAAAACATAATTTGTTGAATTTTTTTTATGAAGGAAGCCTCACAATTCGTTTGACTTAGGGTGATGGTGCATTATGGCATACCCATTAAGAGGTTTTCTGAAATAAGTGACTGGATGCTTAGTAGTGTGGGTAGACCCATGTTGATTGCCCCTCTACTGGCCTGGGGCACATGGTGAGGACACGATGAGCGGCAAAATAGTACTAGCCTGGACAGTTAGGAGGGGTCGGATGTACCTCGACCAGATTGCAGGCTCTCTGGGTTGTATGGTGTACAGTGTGGTCATACATTCAACATAGTGCTAGTTTTCATCTACTACTTGAATTAACAATGTAACAAATCGTAAGAACCATAGCTGACCCTTTATTACAGTGAATTATTTTATTTTGTTTATTATGTTTGCGCAATGGAGTTAAGCTATTTAACATTATGGTCTAGTTTCTGAAAAAAGAAAAAGAAAATTAAATTTTGCAATTGTTGTCTTGATTGAAATAGGAAACCAACTATTTTGATTAGCATGCACTCTTATGGAGAAAAAAAAAGCTAATCTGATTAGCGCTGTTTTGATTCACCCTCTGTTAAATGAATTAGGATGTTACTTTGAGGGGAAGGTTTGCAATCCACACAGGCTCGTGACAAGACAGAATCTGCTCAAATGCTTTAACTCACCCAATCATTCTTCGTGATCTCCAAAAACCCCTGGGCTAGTGTCACCATGGAAGGCTTTACTTTCACTTTATCCTCCGTTTTCATGCGGATGTCTGGGTTGAAGAATGCATTGAAACCATCAATCACCACTAGTGTTTTACACCTGAAACAGTTATGCGCATGAACCTATTGGCTTTAATTTTTGAAGAAAGCCTTAACTTGTAACCCTTTGAATTATTTTTTTTATTTATCCTTTTGTTTTTTAGCATACTTGCACTCCTGCAAAAAAAAATTTTGGTACCAAAAATGTACCATATCAACCTGTGTATAGATTTATAAACTACCTATGAAAAGATATACTAATATTTTGGGAGAAGATGTAATTTCTGAGCTTTTTTTCACCAACCTAAACTAAACCAAAGCAATGGCATCTGTATTATTTTTTTTTTAAATTAACAGTTCCATTTTAATGTTTTCATTAATGATATCTCACTGGCACTGAATAAATTTATTAGTGCTCTTTTTGCAGATGATTTTGAAATGCGTAGAAAAATAACTTCTCTTCCAAATAATTGCCTACGTTTACAAACCAATATTAATGAAATTAATAATTGGTGCAACTAAAAATATAGTTACACTTAATAAAGAAAAAACTAAAATAATAAGCTTCACTAGGAAATATATACCTATTAATCATGAATTCTTACTGGACAATACTATCATACCAGAATGTACTTCAATAAAAGATTTCGGCATCATTGCAGACTCAAAATTCTTTTTTTCATCAACATGTAGACACTTATCTCGAGTTACAAAAGAACGCTAGCCTTTATCAAATACAGTCAAACTTCTCTGAAACGACCCCTCACGGTTCCCAGAAATAGGGTCGTAATAGAGGGGGGGGGGGGTCGGATAGATGTTTTCCTAAATTTTCAGTTGATTTCAACCCCCACCACCAAACCGCTACTCGCTAAGAAACAGGCCGTACAATAGCAGGATGCTGTCACAATGCTAGACGGCTTTGCTTTAAACCCACTTCAACCTTCATGACAAGACCGTCGCCCTACAGGCCACCTCTAAAGAAAATATGTCAAAAGACAGTATATTTTTACTGGTTAGTTTACATGTATGTTTTCTGCTTGCCGTAGTTAAATACAATAACCCCGATGTCACGAGCCCCGGATTTAACGAAGCAGTGATTTTACGAATACATTCTCGGGAACCGTCAAAAAATTGGACATTTTGACCGAAATGTGAAAATCAGAAAAAAATTAAAAAAAAAAAAAAAACGAAATGAAAGATCATTAAAATCTGTTAATTTTAACACACAGCGTATTTTTGTGTCGGCTTTAATACTTCCAATAATGTTCATGTAAGAATAACAAAAAAATAATGGGACATCTCCTTTAAAAATATGGCAGCGGTAGGTTCTGCAACGCGAGTGGGCGCACACGAAGCTCATCCGGCTGGCTGGCGGCAGTGGCTTCATGACGCATAAGCTCACCCCTCCCTCCCCTCGTTCACATTCTTCAAGGCTAGCTCATCCCTCCCAGACACACAAACCATCTACATAGTGTCCTCCCTTATAACACCCCAACTTCGCTCTCCTTTGAAAAACCTTCAGTGAGAAAATGCTCATTTCACCCTCCCTTCTCCCGTAAAATTGGGCTATTATGAGGGAAGGGTAAGATCGTTGTAAATATTTTCGGACCCCTCTCTCCCCACCAAAACACGCCAAAAAAAAAAAAGTATGTCAAAATATGTCATTTTTCACACCAAGTTCGAGTTCAGTCATCTCTGGCAAGGAATTTACAAGCTTTCAAACTTAAATATAAATGTATTTTAATAGCAAGGGTCCTATGAAAAGGAATATACTGAATAAAATCAAGCTGCTGTCACCAAACAAAGCATAAAATGGCCCAATGCGTGGTCGCTGCGTTATTGCTCGCGCGAGACGCGAGACGTGGAATGTTAGAAGATAAATGCGGGGGAAACAGAGGGCAGCCAGTGTGTTTCCTGCGTGGGGAATAAGTGGCATAGCTTTTTTTTTTGCTGGGAGAAGCGACCTTTTTCTATCAACCCACGGGAAAAGATAATTGCTTGAGCTGTCAAAATGAACATCGCTGCGGCAGTTAAAACAAGTCGAGGCGGGCGTGCATCCAATCTGTTGCTGTGTATATCTACTCGAAAAACATAACATCTCAATTCATAACAATATTCCTTATAACCTACACATATTGCCGGATGTTTTCAGCCTGATCCATGCAAGTTCTTTAGCCACGTTTTGAATGAAAACAACTGGCGGGCCAGTGTTGTGCCCTGTTTTGCGGACACACAAAGCTTTTATCAATTTGCTGACAGTTTTAATATAGGTATTTTTACTCTCGCTAAAATGAAGCAGATAACGTGATTGTTAACAAGTACAAGCAGCATCCGAGATCTGCAGCAGCGCACGGTACGGGGAGAGGGTGAGCAAGGGCGAGCGAGCGGCCGACTATAAACACGTTGCCACAAAAACCTTTATCTGCACCCTGCGGGCAAAGGGACGTGGAATGGGGGTTGTTAAGCGCTGACAGCGGTCGACAGGAAGTGGTATCTATTTTTAGATATGCGCTGCCTACGGCAGTACAGCACTTGGCAAGAGAAACGCAGTAACACGCTGCTCACCACAAGAAACTTATTTTCTGTCCGATTTTCGGCAATTTTTTCATGGTTCCTTGAAATCGGGTTGTAATGGAGAGGTGGTCCCAATAAATGGGGTCGTAACAAAAAGGTTTTACTGTACATAACTTTTAATGCTACTTCAGCAGGCTCCATTCTTTCACTATACTTAGCTCTAATTAGATAAAAACTTGAATACTGTTCAATAGTTTGGAATGGTATAATTGAATCTGATAAGGGAAAAATTGAAAACATTAAAAAAAAAAGATAATTTGATTTCTGATAAAAATTTCCAGTGTGGATTTTAGCTTCTCCCTCGGATCATAGAATCTACTTGGACTCACTTTTGTTAAAAATTGTTTTAATTCAATAATTACATAGTTGCAAATAAATTCTAGATTACATAGACCTAAGAGTTCCTCAATGCCACAGCCATCCATTAGCCACCTTATGTACTTTAAACAGAAAATGACATCCTATGCAGACTAACAACTAATATTAATAATCAGATCTATTGAAAACAATATATAAATAAATTATTCTGGGATATTTGTACTAACCATCCTTAACTACATGTAATGGTTTACCTTTGGAACAAAAACTTTGTATTACATACCCATTTTTGTATTAAGCAAATTACTTAGCACTGTAACCCTAATGTAATTGCTAGGTACTCTATAAACACTTTGTGTCAATGAGAGTTTTTTTAATAACAGGGTTTTTATTAAAAAGGTTATACTGTAACGTCATGCAGATTGACCTTAGAAGTGTAGAGGGGTGATTTCACTGTCGTCTATGGTGTAACCTGGCGTACCTGCCCTCGGTCGAATGCAACTTGATCTCTTGCAGCAGCGCCAACACGACATCGCAGGCGTACTTCACACGATTGATCCCAAACTCGATCAGATCGACCAGGGGAGCACCCACAGGTGTTTCTTCTCGTTTCGTCCACGTGTAAGACTTCGAAACCCTGAGCTGTCAAAAACACGACAAAACGTAATTTTAAAACCACAAAAAAATTATAGTTACAAAGATATAAAAAAAAAATTTCACCTAGCAATTATTTAACTAAACAGCTTTTATAAACTCTCGTGATGTACTTTCTCCAGTACATGTTCATCAATAAAAAGACTAGTTGAGTCTTGGGAACCCAGAGTGACTAACAGTTACCAAAGACACACAAACACTAGACAACATAACAGCAGCAGCACAATTGTTCTTTTAAAAATTTCCAAAGAATAAATATAGTGCTTGACTTAGTTAAAAAATTCCATTGCAAGTGTGTAAATTATAATAGAAAAGTAAACCCCATCTTGTGATTTCAGATAAAAGGATGAAACTATTTACGTTTGGTTCAAACAAGAGTGCTTGGAAGGGGGTTAGCCCATCAAGTCAAATGCAAGCTGGAAAAGCTTAAAAAGAGTTCATAACATATTTGATGAAGAGGAATATTCCAGTGCAGCATCAAGATGGCTTAGGTTTATGTATAGATAAGCAATATTTGAAACAACTGTGCCAAGGATAAGACCAAGAGCAAATATGGAATTGCTGACGAGTTATGTTTGGGCATTTCAGTTTGTAGATGATCGTGGACTTTCACGTGGACTCTCATTCAATACGACCCAGGTTCGATCTTGAATTTGGTTTCCGTTGTTTCCTTGAATTACTCATATGGCGAGACTGCTCCATACAATAGACCACTGTAGATTCCTTCTCCAATATCCTTGACTTTTTTAGTATTTTTTTTTTACTCTAATGACAAAAACATGAAATTTCATCGAAGTAACTGTTCAAATGCTAACAAAACCACAATTACTAATACCCAAACAATATCCTTATACTGAGTAACGAATCTCACGTTCCACATTATCTACACTGTATGTAACCAAAGATTCACCTTTTTTTTGTTTTGTGTGGAAATTTCGCTACAAATCAAAAAAATTAAAACCAAGCCAAAAATGATGAATTGTTCAACCTCAGAGAATTTTAAATAACTAATGACTTGCCAGTACAAACATGGCAAACTCGCGTAAATAAGTACCTAGTGAAACTTTTGTGAACTACTTACAATTAAGTTTATTAAATAAGCATAAACGTGTTTCCACAGCAATGAACTACCTGTTAAAAAAAAAAGCTGTTCCCGAGGGAGGACTCTCTCCCCTTCTCACAAAGCTCTCCGAACCCTCGGAACTCGCTTGGAACTCTCGCGGAGGCTAGCGTCACCGCTTATATACCCATGGCATCCTTCTCGAAAGAACGAGAGCGGCTGTGACATGTCACGTCATCCCGGCGGCGGCGGCCTCCGTAATCCCGGCTAAAAGGTGACAATAGCCCGAGGTTGGACAGTGCGGAAGGGGGTGGGTAGCGAGGACCCTTGTAATCCGGCCAGGCACGCGTGGCACGCCAAACGTCAATGGACGGCGCGTGACGTCAGTGGCAGAGCGTTGCCGCCAGCCCACTCCAAACCTGGCGCGCATCGCGCTCTGGTCTCTCGCGTTCGTAGAAACACAATCTTGTGCCTACTCATCCTCCGTTGGAACTTATGGTAAATATTGTACCTTTCTATTTGAATTGATTATAAACATTTTTTTTTTTTTTAAATCTGAAGGTCAAAACTTTAAGGTAGGACTTACATCCAAGGCGTTCAAAAGTGCTACATTTTGAGACTTGAAGTGAACAAGCCACGTCGCAGCATCAAGGGGCAGGTCAACGCAACCCTTGTTAGAAGAGGACGTGGCAACTTCTTTAGGATAACGCATCCAGTTTCTGGCTGCAAAAAAAAAAAAAAAAAAAAAAAAAAAACCAGTTTAACCACTGCACGTATCTACGCAAAAACAGTATAGTTATTATAAATTTTAACTTCCTAAAATAAGAATAAAAGTACATCCTATTTTTGTTTGTTATATTATTACAACCCATCCTCCAGCTTACATCAAAATTTACTTTTACATATAATGATTACTGATTTCAAATTTTTTGACGTGATAATGTCTTAGAAATCGATGAACGCCGGCTGCACGCACGAAAAATCGTCACGTTCCGCCTGAGCCGAGCGTGCAAGAACCGGCCAACCACCGTGCGAGAAAATCTTCTATAATATCAAACAGGTTAAAGCGGACTTTTTAACTAATTGTTCGTGATTATATTTAAACAAATTATTTAAATGAAATTTGTAAAAACTGTAAATAATATTTGAAAATTAAAAAAGTATGCAATTTTTCATCAATGTTTTCTTATGACGTTATCACGTAAAATTATCGTCCGTATACCGATTTTACAGACAACCCCCTTTTTTTTACTTAACGTTGACAGCAACATACACATAACAATTACTGATTTACAAATTTTTTCAACAGCAGGAATTTTTATTATTTCAGTGAGTATTATTATTCGGAAGTTTTGATGTACACTATGTTACAATGTGAGCAATAAAACTAGCACTAATCACATCTTGAACGTCAGCGTTTTAATATATATTAATTTATTTGCAAACTTGCTGCACGGAGAAACACACGCAGAGACTGGTGTGTGGAATCACGTACCCCACGGAACGTGCACCAGCAGAAAACCAGACACCGACCCGTAGTTCAGTATGTGAGCCAAGGATACACTCTTCCCACAGCCATCTTTACCATCTGCGAAGTAGGTCAAGGCTGATATCAGAACTGCACGTCTACCAGTCTTCAAGATGCAGAAGTATGCACCCCTGGCAGCAGAACAAACAGTGGCGTAGCCAGGATTTGTGTATGGGGGGTGTTAAGAAACGCGGCCCCCCTGTATTAAAGCGGGGGATATAGGGGTCCTCACCCGGGAAAATTTGGATTTTAAGGTGTAAAATAGTGCTATTTTAGCAGTTTTCGGTTCTTAAATTTTAATATTGTAATAGTAAAAATTTTATTAATTTTAATATGAATTTGTTTGAGTGATGAATAAGAAATTAATTAAAGATTTGGTGCTAAGGGGGGGTTTGAACCCCTAACTCCCCCCCCCATGGCTACACCCCTGATAACAAATAATCCTACACAATACGGATGATAAAGTTTAGCTGACACCACATCACTTAGTGTGATGTTTCAATCTTGTCTGTCCAGCATGAAGTCTCAGCATGTTAATAATTTCCACTTTGGGACATGAAACATGGAGAGGTTATTCACTGAACACTGGGGAAATCATGGGTGCAATAACGTAGACCTAATTTTACGCAATGACCGATTTCAATAAGACAGTGAAAAGTGACGAACTGAGAGGTGAACACAGCAGTCCTGCTACAGATGATTTTTGATATCTTTAAATGATATTAGCCAGCTAAACAGATTATTAATAAGGATATACATACCATCAAATCCTTAGTATTCGAAGGATTCAATATTCAAGGAAAAAGATCTGAAGAAAATATTGGAGGGAATAAAGTTAATTAAAAAATTAAATTATGATAACCTCTAAATTTAATCAGTCAATTTTTTTCTTCATACCTATCCTGCTACCATTCCTCAATTAAAATATGTATTGATTTTGGGAACTTAGTTAGTGAAACAACACTAAAGTGTTGAATATTTTAACACCATAGTTAACATTTTTATTTCTTGTACATTGTTTTATTTTTGATTTTTGAAATATATATTTTTGGATTCGAGGGGTACATTCAAAGTGCATTTTGAGATTTGAATTTTAGATTCAGATTCGAGAAAATTGTGATTTGGCCCATCACTAATTATTAACATTTACTTTGCAATAAACAAAATCCAACCAAAATGTTTGAGCTTAAATTACAAAAACATGAATTTATGGCTACTAAAGTTTATACCTTTGTCTCATAAGTTACGATCAGTATATATGCATTAATTAGTTGAAACTTCCTTGTAAAACAAGTAAAATATTAATTTTTTTTCATATGATGTTAGCACAGCTAAAATAAAAAGTAAAAATTTAACGAATGTTTTAAATGCTATAAGTGTTCAGTCAAATACAGCCTAGCAAAATACTTTCCAGAATGGCAAGGTGTGTTAACCTGGAAGTTCATAAGAAGATGTACATTTACTCGCACATCTGCAAACTTCACGTCCCTCATGATATCACTCCCGGGGACAAGTATGTTCTTTGGGCCTAAGTATCTCTTTCACTCTCCCTGGATGGCACCTACAAACATCTATGTAAATAAAAATTTAAATGTTCATTTGTTCAAAATCTTAAATACACCCTAAAGTTTTGTGAAATTTTTGCACTTTGCATTAGAATACGCACATTTTTTATATGTCACACCTGTGAAAGGTTAAAAAAGACAGATAGAAATATAGATAGGTTATATGTATATATGTTTTTATGTTTGTCTTCTGTTTTGTAAAGATATAGATATGAAGATATAGACATAGAGAGATAGAGAGATATGTACAGATATATATATAACGAGATAGTGAGGGATATATAGATATAGCGAGATATCGATAGGAAGACAGATTGAGATAGAAACACAGATATAGAGTGTGTGACATGGAGGTGTGTGTATACATATAAATATAGTATGATTTATAAAGGGACACATATAGAGAGATAGAGAGAGATGCTTTGTATGTGTGTACCTACTTCACACAAATTACAAAAAAAAAAAAACTGAAAGAGCCATAGCAACGCATGAAAGTTATGAAATAAAAAAGGATACAGAGGACGTATCTGACCGCTGGCTTGGAGTAGGCTGCAGTCCTCAGGTAGTGCAGGACTTCCAAGGCGGGATTGCGAACCATTATGGACGGCTCGCCAAACGTTTTCAGCTGCTTCTCAAAGATCTTCGGGAGCCCTCCATACTGGAACACCTTGAGTCTCACCTCGGGCGGAACTACGTAAAACCGAGCGGCATGCTCCGTTGTGTGGTTCACCTGTTAGGATAAGTTACACCCCACACTCACAAAATTAGTCCACTCTTGCAAGGAAACAAGCATGCGTACTAGCATGATTCATTTTGCAAGCGTCACAGGCTAATTTTCTTCACGTTCACAAACTTCTCAGGGTGTCTACAAATACGAGGTGATCAGGACCTTTAAGTAAAATTATCTAACAACTATTTTTATATCATAGGGTCACTTTTCTTGTATACAAGAGCAAAATCAAAACACAAAATAGATTAAAATACTATTTGCAGGAAGATGCCAATATTTTTCGGTGTTGGAAAGCTAAAATGTTTGAGATAATTTCCACATGATAAAGTGAAAAGTCTCCAACTAATCATAAATAATTTGTGAGGCATTAAGTAAACAAAAAAGAAAGATAGCAAAATGCTAATGGCAATTATTTTCCTGATCTTCAGCACCATTAACTATTTATTTTGGGACTTTTTTGACTTTTGTGAACAGACCTTCACAGTTGCCACTAAAATGACTCAAAATAATAGAAATGTCTACAAGAAGGGCAAAAATAGATTGCAAAAAATTAGCGGTAGTGCTTTTCTTCAGTACAACTATGTTTTCAAATAAAGAAAACTATGGCGACCTTTACACTTAAAATAATTCTGGAAGAAATTTCTCTTAAATTAATACCTACATGTCATAACAGTTAGACATATTTTATGTCCACAAATAAGCCCAAGCCTTATATTCTATTTTTAAATTTGAATTAATGCTTCACATTAAGCTATGTATGCTCAAGAAAAAAAAAATTAGAATAAACCATGCCAGTTTCCAGCATCATACATCAGACTTTTCACATGCAACCAAACAATAACAAATTCCACACTAACCGGATTGCTTTCAAAGGTGCGGAAATCTTGCGGCCCAGGATTTGAAGCGGGCCTGCTATCAGCGCTGACATCCAGTTGTGTGTTGCGCTCAGGTGAAAACAGAACAGTTCTTCCAGCCGTACATCTGGACAATATCCTTACAACACGTGCAGACGACACTGAAACATGTTACAACAGCAAAAAGTATTGAAAACAATAATATCTCTTTTCATGGTAAGTACATAATTAGCTATGAAGTGAGGAGAAAATTTTTTTTTTTTAAATTTGTGGTTTTTTTGGGAGCCACTAATGAGCATATTATTTGTTCAACAGAAGCACACCTGTAAAGTGAGACAATGCCCCCCCCCCCCCCCCCCCACCCATTTGTAATCGCAAATCTGTGTCACTATGTTACCTTAATTGCAAGCGGAGCAAACAGGAGGGTAGGTACAACTGTCTGATATTTTCTGCATTTTAGCCTCTTTTCTTCCAGTGGTATGATTAACTAAATATAAATAAGGGATAATATGCTGTGGGTAGACAGTAAACAGGTATAGTAAAATCTGAATATAATTTTTTCCAAATTTTGTTTCTCAGAAAAACTTCCCTTATTCACACTATGATTTGTTTATATCACTATAAGGTTTCGGTATATGAATATAAGGTCTCTCCCTCAAATTTTTTAATAGTAAGACCCTTTGGAGGAATGCCTGTGACAAGCGAAACAATGTGATTTGCTGTGGGCTGCATAAGGAAACAGTAGGCATACTTTCCGATACTATGCCCCAAGGAAACACTTAAAATAGTTAACTGTAAATATAAAATGTGCTAAACTTCAACACGAGAGTAAAGTACGGGAGATGACTGCTAGGCAGCAGGTGGAAGCCTAACTGCAAGTAATTCAGTCGATTCAAACAGTGAATAAGAGGATCAAACGCTGGAGAGGAGGGGCTAAAAGTTCAAACCCCTCGGTTCTCCAAGGACACCTGGGAGGCGGGGAGGGGGCAAGTGGAGACGAGCAGGCAGGCCATGAGGTATGCTGGGCGGGGCACTGAGAAGGAGAAAGCAGTGTGCAGCCACTGTGCGCCCCACACTGGAGTATGCGTCGGCAGAGTGAACTTCATACACAGCAGAGCTCGAGAGTAAATTAGAACTGGAAATTCTTTGAAATTCCACAAAGACACCATAAAGTAACCATCACTATGTATGAAACTACACAAAATCACAGTTTTCATAAATTTTTAAAATTTTTATTTTGAAGGAGCACCTACAAAAATTAATTTACTAATTTAATGTGAGAAAAAGGGTATGTATACCACTAACCCAAAACGGCCAATGAATTGGGAAAATCAGAAAGTTAAAAGGAGAGCAGAGAGGCTAGTTACGATGTACAAAATACTGAGTGGGATGGGAGGGCGGGGAATATTTTGACATGAGGTAGACAGCGAGAAGCTAAAAAAAAGAGAGAAAACGAACTAGCCTACAGAAACGTTTTTTAAAGAAAAAGTAATTGTAAGGGCCATGGCTTTTCCATAATACAATTTAAAAATTACAAACATTGTAATTTTGAACATTACAGACATCCCTCGGTTAAACCTGAAAATAGCACTTCAAAATACCTACCGGTTTCTGAGAAATAAATGTTTATAGGTTACATTAGGTAGCGTGTGCAGTAACTTAGCCGTTGCCATGCAAAGACTGTTTTATACAAGACAATACCCTGATCCTGTTGCTGACAGACATACTACTGTTTTATTGATACTAGCTGCAAATTGATCCTGTGGTTCTCAATAAATCCTTAGGGAATATGGCATACCCGAAACTTGTTTTCAGTTTAATTTTCTTTTGTCACTGCTTTTCCGTAAATTAAATAATAAAATTCCAAAAAATGTTTTTTTGAACACTAAAGACGTTCATTTATTTATTTTGAAAACAGTGTTTCGAAATTTCTTCTGTTTTTGACAAATTACTGTTTTTAGTTTACATTAAGAAAAGTGAGCAGTGATGTGACCACCGCCATTGTGCTTTACCGTAGAAAATTTAAACTGTGGTTATGGATGTACAAGTACGTGTATGTATTGTATTTGTATTTTGTAACACAGTGGAACGCAAATAAAATAAAAAAAATACGTGGGTTCCTACTGTGCATTCAAACTCAAGCATCAACCCTTGATAGGGATTTCTTTTAGCAGTATGATTGTGCGAAGCACAGAATTGTTACATGTGATAGCCACAACCTGAGGTAAAAAAAAGGTATTGTCATTAATGTATCATACATGATAATTTCTTTTTTTTACGTCATCACTACATATTATAAAATAAAGTCGCTTCCCGCTGTCTGTCTGTTCCTATGTATGCTTAGATCTTTAAATTTAATGCCTTTTTTTTATAGATAGAGTGATTCAAGAGGAACGTTACTATGTATAATAAATGCATAATATAGTAGAGAAACACTGATAATTTTAGAGGTTTCTAATGTGATGTCGTAAATAAACACATTTTTTCCCGCTTACTTTGCAAACGCTGGCTGAACCCTACGAGATAGATCAAAATAATTTACTACAGTATTGTACACCTTAAAAAGGTCTACAAAAAGGTCCACGATGGTATATGTCTATCTCTTACTGATAAGGGATCGTCCATTAATCACGTGAGGCTCGACAAAGGGGGGGGGGGTGGGGGGGGGGGGGGGGGGGGGGGAGGAAATCACGAAATATCACAAGGGGGAAGGGGGGGTGTAGAGAGATATCACGTGCATTTTCTTTTTCGCCCCATTTCTACTAAACCGAAAAGCGATGCGTGACCTTGACTCGCCGTAGCCAGGCAACAATATCCCCGCCCGCCGCAACATGAAACCCACCCGGCTCGGCTTGCCAGTCGCCAGTAAGACTGTGATTTTGGCGCCGAATACATGCGTAAATCACATATAAGCCTTTCCTTTATTATTTTTATGCCAGTGAGAATAAACCTGCAACCTAAATGTGTGTCTGGACATTTTTATCACTGTGCTTAATTTTCCAGAATTAAATTAGATTATACCTATATTTAAAGATAATATTCCGAAATTTTTAAAAAATATTTTTGTACCAAAAAATACACGTGATTTATGGTGGGTGGGGGGGGGGGGGGGGGGGGGTGTTTTTTTGTCTGAAACCTCACCACAAATCACTAGGGGGGAGGGGGGGTTAAAAATTTGCTAAAAAAACATCACGTGATTAATGGACGACCCCTAACCCACAATAATCCTTTACTTTTTACGAGAAATGGCTTATTTACGAAACAATTTTAAGCAATACAGCATTAATCCTTATCCAATTAAGTAACTTAAATACATTGTACATTTAATTGATCTATATTATATTTGTATTGTCTAATGACAAAAAAGCTGTGAACGTTGTATGTATATGTGTGTGTGTGTGTCTATATATATATATATATAAAATGCAGTTTTTTGGACATATGCCATTGCAGTTTTACACTGTTGTCCATTGAAAACCTTGTGTGTTCGTCAGTGCTATAGTCGTTGTGTTGTCCATAATGCTTGTTTAACTTCATCGTTGTATTTATATGTTTGCTTTGTTGCCCAGGTTCGTTGTCTGCTTGCATTTAATATGTCCCAGACTTTTGTTAGCCCACTGTGTTTGTCAGAGTTACTTCAATGATTTATTGTGATGTCGTTGTATGGTCCATAATACTTTTTTGGGTAAATATGTATTGTACGGATTAGCGCCAAAAAAAATCGTACAAATATGAAATAACTTTCATTATATGCTCTTTTACGTCCTCTTTTCAGAACTGCCTGCGGAGATAAAAAATTCCAATTACTTTTGGAGATATCGAATTTTTTAATATTCATTTTTTGGCGATTTAAAAAAAAAATTTAAATCCGAAAATACCTTTATTCTGTGCTCTTTAACTTCCTCTTTTCATTAAACCCGGCGGAGATCAGAAATTCCAAATACTTTAGGAGATATGGAATTTTTTAATTTTCATGATGTGCACTGATGCGGCCCTCAGCGGGGAAGCCTACGATTCACACATCCTTCTGCACATACCCGAGATACTCACGTTGGCAAGCCTTCTTTTCTTAAAATTAGCAAGAATGTAATTAAAAATACTTTAAAACAATGTGGATGGTTGGTTATATTAGGTAAGTATAGCTACATTAAAAAAACTGTAAAATCATTTTATGGTTGCTTAGCAAATAACTTTTTAATATGTAGCTATCCAGCGCTAGGAAAACCGTTTACATGATTTCACAGTATTTTTAATGTAGCTAGCCTAACCAAATCAACCATCCACAATGTTTTGAAGTATTTATAATGTAGCTAACATAACCTAATTGACCATTAGTTTTCATGAGTTGCATATTTATTTACAATAAACAAAAAAAAAACCGAAGATGCAACGATCGGGCGTTAGCCTCTCGTCTGTTGAAAGAAGGCTTGCCAACGTGAGTATTCGGGTATGTCCAGAAGGATGAGTGAATCGTAGGATTCCCGCGTTCACCATTGTTGCTTGTTTACAAGTATGATTTTTTTTTTTTTCGCGACGTAGTTGAACGACTACATCACGTAAAAAGAAAATTACGTGAGTTCCTACTGTTCATCCTTTTTTCCCCGGTTTGTTAGGTCAGGTCAGCTACATTATAAATACTTTAAAACTAAACTACCATTAAAATTAATTTTTATTATTTTTAATGTCCGTTCAGTTTCAAAGTATTTATACTGTAGCTGACCTGACCTAAACTACCTTTGTCCCGTTTTGTTAGGTCAGGTCAGTTACATATAAATACTTAAACTATACAAGTAAAATTAATTGATATTATTTTTAATTTCCGTTTATTTTGAAGTATTTATTCATGTAACTAACCTTACCTAATGGAAAATTTCTGTTATTTAGGCATTCACCGCGCACACCGGCAAAATATAAAATGGCGTCTGTTGAATGATTACATAGGGCTTGTATTGCAAAATAAGAACGGCGATATCTCCCAAAAGTAATTGGAATTTTTAATCTCCGCAGGCGGTTTTGAAAAGAGGGACGTAAAAGAGCATATAATGAAAGTTATTTCATATTTGTACGATTTTTTTTGGCGCTAATCCGTACAATACATATTTACCCTTTTTTGGTTTCATCGTTGGTTCCGTTTGCCCGACACCTGTAAATTTTTTGTTTCAAATTTCCCCCCCCCCCCCCCACCCCCAAAAAAAATTTTTTTCCATGACAAAACAGTACAAAACTGCAAAAGCGTATGTCCAAAAAACTGCATTTAACAAAATTCTCCATTGCATGAATCATTTAAATAACATAACAATATATTACAATCATTGATTAATCAGGTTAACTTACAGCAATTGATCACCATTTTATTTCACACCCATGCTTTAAAATTTAGTGTTTACTTTAGACCTACAGCAAAGACTTCATAAGAGAAAGACTGGTAATGCATTTCCATTTACCCAAATTAAAAACGTGCGACTTTTCTGCCATCTACTAATTGTCCAAACAATCTTTAAAGCGTTATATTAAAAAAAAAAATTTCTTATGGGGAGATCCCATTTTGTTTGGGAACTACATTCTAAAAACTCCAACTTTTAACTGACAATTCCGGAAAATTACAAGTTATTGTTATTCATTAAACCAATCAAAATTCCTTAATAAATTAAAAATCCTTAATCTACCCCAAGTTTAAAGCTTAACTCCTTATAAATCTATGGTAAGACTGGGCTCTAGTACTACTAACGCTGGCTAGTTTGCAGATCACCCGCTCGCCTCACAAAGGGAACATTTATCTACTTGACTATGCCCAAGGAACATGAGAGTCGGCGACAAACTTACTATTATATTTGTCTAACTTCTCCGAAGAAAAACCACGCATCTCGGCATCTCACATGTCATATGTCACGCCGTTGTATTAAATTATTGTCTGCCGAAATCCGTGGCGTTGTCGGATGCACAACCGGCCTATTTGCAGTGCGAGGGGGTTCTGTGATCGAATCCCGAGTAAGGCATGGGTATTAAATTAAGTACAAATATTTGATTGATATGATAATCATTAATATAATAATAGGCATCTATTAAAAAAAATAGTGGCTGGTTGTGGGCGAAAGCCAATAACTATTTAACCAATTAAAAAAAAAAACTAATTTTTTTTTGTAAATCCGGGTAAATATATTGATCATAATGATTGTGTCTGGGCTTTGAGGCAACAGCTAAAACACGTCTATATGCTATAATGATTTTTTAAAAAATCTGGTTTAGCTACAATATGTGTTTTCTATTTTGTATAATTTACTATAAAATTAAGGTTATATACACAAACAGAATGTTTGAATGCACTTTACCATTATTTGTTTTTAAAATTTTTAAAGATAAATTAATAGTGAACCTGTGGATTTGTAGTGGATTTGCCTTTCGATTAAATCTTACAACATATAGATAACTAATCAGTTATATTTTCAAAAAAAAAAATAGCATTATTTAGATATATCAAGTTTCTTGTACCAAAATGTTAGACATACGTAGACTTGTGGTTTGCTTGGATGTGTTTCAGACTATCGTCACACACCAATTACTGTGATAATCTTCACCCATGCAGAATGTTTTGGAGACTTTCTGCAAGCAATTGCCGAAACTGGTAATTTTGGGAATAATAATAATAATAATGATAATAATAAAACCTATTCATTGCTAAGCTTTTTGACTTCCTCTGCATTTATAGGAATACCTGTGTCACAAAAGTTTCCTTATATGTCATTTACCCTGTATAAAATAATTTTTAAATCCCAAAATAAAACAGCAGATTTTTCAAAACTTATCAAGAATCTACGTCAAAATAAGAATTAATAAATTACAGAATAGAAATATGATAGTGGAAAGAGTCAAATCGTTTACTGAGATAGCAAATCCTGCAGGTATTAGAAGTGGAAAAAAAAAAAAAATGAATGAACAATTAGAGCTTATAAGTTGCTGTCCTGAATACACCTGTTAATTTACAGTATGGGGTTATCAGACTTTGCTATTGATTGTTTTCGTGGCTTTCAGTGTGGCGTCGACTATGTTTCAGGAGCTGCACGCCCACCTCAATGGATCGCTGAGCACGCAGACTTTACGTGCACTGCACGCCATGCAGTGCGAGTCGAGGGGTGACGACGACACGCCTTGGGACGAGTGCGAGGCCGTCATCAGTCACGGGGACAGCAGGACGCTCGAAGAGTTC